>NW_012116488.1:879531-888667 GCF_000951035.1 Colobus angolensis palliatus
AAAAATTAGCCAGCCGTGGTGGCACGTGCCTGTGGTCCCAGTTACTCAGGAGGCTGAGGCAGGAGAATCACTTGAACCTGGAAGGTGCAGGGTGCAGTGAGCTGAGATCACCACTGCACTCCAGTCTGGGCAACAGAGTGAGACTGTCTTGAAAAAATAAATAAATAAAAATAAATTAAAAATAAAAAGTTGGGGAGAGAAGAGGACGATTCCTTCCTCCTGCCCTCAGCCGCCTGTGTGGCAGGAGCTGGGGTGGGCGGAGGCTAAGCACGTACAGAAGGTTCAGGAGAGAACCGGGTGGAGCACGGAGCTGGCACTGAGCACGTCCATCTTTCACTGGACCACTGTCAGACGTGGCTGCCCGCCCCAAGCCTGCATGCTCCACTGTTCCTCACACTCAGGGACAGCAAGTCCAAGTTCCAGCCTCTAAGGGAGATGCCAGCACCTTTCTAAAAATACATGTGGGTGCTTCACACCAGAGAGCCACACTCGGAAGATGGCCCTAGAAGCAAAAGCTGGACCCCAGGGTGAAGGCCGTGCCCCCACAGTGAGGACAGACTGTCTGGAGAAGCTTCTCTGGGCTCGAGACCGCCCTTGCCTCTGACGGGCACCAGCAGACCTCACATGTCTTAAGCCTCAGCCCCAGGCCCAGCGGTCACAGCATATCTGCGATGCACGGACGCTGGGCTCGCTCTGAGCAAGGCTGGAGGTGCTGGAAGACGCCACCACCTGGGCTCACAGAGCTCACGAGCGGCCAGGCTGGACCTTCTGGTTCTCTGTTCTAGCTCCTCCTCCACCCAGCGCAGACTGGTCTGTCTAGCTGGATGCATCGGCCTCTCCAGCCCTGTGGACGGACCTGGCTGACTGACCCTTGCCTGGGGGCCCCCCAGAAGACGCCGTGTGCCGGGGGTAATCTGCATCTCCACAGACCCACCCACGGCCTCGGGGTAGAAGGATACTGTCCAACAGGAGGGGGCTGCAGTGTGCCTGTCCCTGGCAGCATCTGCCCTTGGGACTGTCCCTGTCTCCTCACAGACTTCCTGGGGACATGCTCCAGCAGGCCCCACCCCATCGACACACTCAGAGTGAAGATATCGCTCCACTGACAGACAGAGCAGGAAAGCCACAGGGTTACTGGGACTGCAGTGAGGGCCAGGACAGCAGACAGGAGCAACCTCAGCCTGTCCTGCCAGCCAGGAGGTCCCGCCCACGCCCCGGATCCTGCTCACTAAGGGAGCCCGGCTAGCCCTGCCACCTGCCCTCCCGAGGCCTGCATGCCCGGAGCCAGCGCTGAGGTTTTGTCTTGCCTGCAGAAGGCACCAGGTGAGCAGATAACCTGCGGAGAGGGAGGGGACAAAGGGGGGAGCCCACCACCAGGGCCGCAGGAGAGGCGAGGCCACACTGATGCACTACGCGGGCTGGAGAGAAGCCAGGTTAGTGTCCCGGAGGGGTTTGGGCAGCAAGCTCTGGCCCCACTGCCCTGCAGCTGCTGTTAGCCCCCACGGAGCGCCGGCCGCGCACGTACCTTACTGGATCACACATGGTTTCTTTGTTTTATTAGCATCAGAATCAGGGGGAACCTCTGCTTTCAAATAAAAGAAATGCACTCAACGGCTTATCACACAGGAGCAACCCTGACTCAGAGCGGGTGGGGCTGGGGGGCCCGGGACAGCCATGCCAACACCCTCCGAGGGCTGCCCGGTTCTCTGGCCACTAAGCTGCATGGCAACCACTAGCCTGGGACCTGGTGCCCAGTGTCCGCCCCTTACTCCCTAACGGAGGTGGGGTGAAGGCGGGAATTAGCGGGTTGGAGAAACAGTTGCATGGGCCACGGCAGCCCAGAAAGCCACCCCCTGGTGGATGCGCTGCTGCCTCCTCTCCCGCGCCGCGCCCAAGTCACCTGTCCCGGGTGCTGCTGGAACTTGCAATGCCCAGTGGGGAAGGGGAGGGACCGGCTGGGTGCCAGCGCCCTGGCATGGGAAGGTACCCAGGGCCCCTCCCTGAGTTACCTTCCTGGCTCCTGGAGGGACGCTTCTTCCGTCGCTTGCCAGTCCCTTTTGAGGCCCGGCCCCGGGCCCTGGGGAGTGTGCCTGACCCTGAGGAGTCGGTCACCGCATCCTCGGAGAAAGACTTGTCCAGGGATGTATCCAGCGCGGACTCTGGGGCTGTATCCTCCTCGTCCTCGTCCCCATCCTCACCCGGACCTGCCGCAGGTGGTCTGGCACCACGGCTGTGCACTGCGTCCTCCAGCCCCTCGCTTGTGCTGTCGGCCTCGGCCTGGAGGACGCCCAGCAAGGACGTGGGATCCTTGGCATCTTGGCTTGAACTTCCAGCTGCAGGGGGCTTGTTGCCGGAGAACTTGAGGGGCTTCAGGGCCTGAGCACCTCCCAGAGTCACTGGCCAGGCCCCCTCCAAGGGTTGGGGGCACTGGGCCTCCTCGGTGGTTAGGACGTCGCTGGCATCCTCATACCAGGAAGAACGCCTCTCCAGGGGCGGGGGACCACCCTCCTCCGACTGCTCCAGGGTGGGCTGAGGGCAGGGGGTCACGGCGTCTACAAGGTCCCAGCCCCGGGACTCGCTGGCCATTGTAGCATCAAGGTCGGGCTTAGAGGTGGGACAGTGTGTGCCGCCCACGGGCTCTCCTGCAGAGCTACTAGTGGCCACTGGATGGAGGGACACGCCAGTGAGGGGCAGGCACCCTGCCCGGGAGCCAGCCCAAGCGCAGCCTCCTCCATCCCGCTGTCTACCTGAACGTCCTGCAAAGCCTCCTCCCCAGGAAGCCTCCTCTGATGTCTCAGAGCAGGACCTGGCCTCAGCGTCCTTGGTCTGTCTACACTGTGGCAGGGCGGGGGACCCTGGGCCACACCATCCCCAGCACCCTGAGGCAGCCACCCCAGGAATGGGGTCCTCCCACCAGGGCTTTGCCGCCTGCCTTTCCTGCCACCTCTAGCACCCTCAGCCCAGGGGCATGTGTCAGTGGGCCTGGCCTCATCTCTTAGGAGCCCAGCAGGCTGGGCCGCTACTTCAGCACTAGGGGCAGGGCCTGTTGTTACAGTGGAGGAGTTGGAGTGAGTGGAGGGAGGGATGAGGGATGAGAGCTGAGCGGCCACCACCTGCCCCCTCGGCTGTCCCTAGTCTTAGGGGCCTCCAGGGCAGTCCAGGGAGAGGAGAGGGCTTTCCAGTGAAGTCAAGAGGGCTTCCTAGAGGCACAGGGTAGGGACAGTGGCAAGGGGACCATGAGGAGGCAGTGGGAGAGGGTCTTACCAGGCTCTGTGGCTCTTGGGGGATCCATGGAGGCCACCTTGCTGCCCCCGTCGGTGTCCCCACGGCCCCGGGCCGTCTTCCGCAGCTGGAAGCCCTTCCTGATGTCGGCCAGCAGGGCATCGATGACACACACCTCCTCCTGCTTCCCGGGCCCCTTCCTGACTGAGGAGCGTGGGACACTCAGAGAGCCGCACGGGGACCCTGGAGCCCACCTAGAGGGCTGGGGGTCATGGGGAGGCTGGAGCACAGGCAAGGATCCCAGAACTGCCCCGTCCCTGCCCAGCCAGCCGGCCCAGCCTCACCAGGCTTCCCATCCTCTCCCCGAGGCCGCCGCGCCTCCTCCTCCGCCAGCTGCTGCTTCCTCCTCTCTGCCTTCGCCGCCTGCTCCTTCCGGTCCTTGTTCTCCTGCACTGGCAGATGTGGCCCCGTCACCCCAGCGTGGCACACCTCAGGGGCTCCGTGGGCCTGGGCGTCACCCTCCCTGAGCCTCAGCAGCGCAAGGCCCACACGGCTGTGTCCACCCGACGAAGGGTGCCTCTGCCCCTCCTGCTGGAGGAAGGTCAGGGGCCTCAGGACCCCACTCTAGCCAGACAGGCTGTGCCCTGCCAGGCTGCCCCCACCTTCAGGGCGCGGAGGAAGAGGTCCCGGAAGGCCTTCATGGTGCCGAACGTGTCCTCCAGGGACAGCTGCCGGGCGTCCTCACACAGGTAGTCGGCCAGCTCCCGCTGCTTCTGCTCAATGGCCTCAAACAGCTCATCCAGTGCCCGGAAGGCCGAGATGCTGGCCTGGGGGTAAGGGCACGTGATGGTCCTGTGAGAGCCCCGCGTGGGCACCACCTAGGGTTAGGCCCTGGGTTGTAGGACGGTGGTGGCCACAGGGACAGGCCCTGAGGACAGTGGTCTCTGAGAAGGAGCAGGGGCCTGTACCCTGACCATGCACACTGGGGACCCTCGGTCCCCAGGATCCACCCTGGAGCCAGGAGATAGCACAGCCACTCGCCCGGCTCGCTTGATCAGGGCAGCTTCTGCCAGCCCCAGGCCCAGGTGCCCACTTGCCTGGAGGCGCTCAGTGTACTGCTCCTGGACCTCGGCCACCGAGGCGGACACCTTCCGCTCAGTCTCCAGAAGCTTCTTCAGGTTGGAGCTGGCCTCTGAGCGGATGATCTCCAGGTTGATCCTGAAAGGTGAGGAGGGCCAGGCAGAGACAGCAACAGCTGACGCCAGCCTTGCTGGGACAGGGGAGCCCCTCCCCTGCACAGGCCCTGGTGCCCCACTGCGCACACTGCAGGCTGCACTCTGAGGCCCCACCTGCAGTCTTGGGGTTGAGTGCCTGTTCCAGCTGGCCCTCAGCCCTCTGTGGGCATCTGAGCGGGGACCCTAATGGTCAGCCTGTCCTACTGGCCTAGCTCTCCCCAAGGCTGAGCAGCTCCTGGGCCAGAGAACCTTACAGGGCAGGTGGAGCCTGGGAAGGACCCTGTGCTAGGGGCCCGGACTGCATAGTGGGGTGGCCCAGGCTGCCCTCCTGCCTGGGTTGTGTGACCCAGGAGGTGACACTGCTTTCCGGGGCCTCTTTTTCCTCATCTATACGATGAGGGAGGCCCAAGCCTGCTCGCGGCTGTGGTGAAGGTTCAACTCGGGAAGGGGCTGTATTAGACCTGCCCCTGGTGTGACCCTGACCTGGCCAGCCCTTGCCCCCTCTAGGCCTGTTTCCTCACTTAAGTCAGAAGGGGATAGACCATGGCAGACATGGTCCTGTCCCAGAAGGAAAGCATTCTATTGGGCAGGGCTCCTAAGGGCGCCGGGGCTGTGCTGCCGCTGTGAGACTCAGTCCTGGCGGGCAGCCACCTCACTGGCTGGGGACAGAAGTCAGGCCCCCGCCTGGCTGAGGGGTGTGGGCTGGCAGGAGCTGCCTACCCTGCCGCTTGCGAGGGCTGCTCCAGGTCCCGGGGCAGCTGCAGGAGGTCGGGGTGGCTCTTTTCCGCTTCCTGCAATGGGACACGTCCAGTGAGATCCACTGTGACCACGCTCCGCCTGGGGATGCCCATTCCCACTCCCCCAGCTCTAACCCTTCGCAATGCCCATTCCCACTCCCCCAGCTCTAACCCTTCGCAATTAAGGTCCAGAAAACCCCTGCCACTCCAGACCCTCAAATCTTTCCCTTGGGCCTGGCTATGACTTTGTGATGTTTCTGCTTTTCCTAGGGACTGTCCCCCCAGACCAGGGGTAGGTATCCTGGGGAGGGACAAGGCTCATTCAGGGGAGCCAGTGCTGCAGGAAGGAAGGGGTGCTGGGAGGGATGGGGGCACGGCTCTGACTGAGGCTGCTGGCTCTAGATGGGGTCCTGAGACAGGGAGACCGGCAGTCTGAGTGGTGGGCACGGGGTGGGTATGGCCCCTACACCTCTACACTGCAGGTCTAGGGGGACCTGAAGCCCTGCCATCACGCCCCTGCTGGTGCCTGCCGCCTCGGCCCACCTCCAGCACGTGGTGCAGCAGCGTCACACGGTTCTGCTGGGACTTGGTCTCCGTGAGCTTCAGCAACGTGCTGATCTTGAAGCCGTCAGCATCACCGGTGTGGCTGCCCTGGGAGAGGCCGGGAGTGAGTCTTGCAAGCCCCAGGCAGGCCAGGTGGGATGGGGAGCTGCCCCTGACTTACGTAGTTGAGGAAGTTCCCAATTCTCAGGATCAGCTGGCAGAAGATGGGCAGCTGGCGGCTGGTGAGCAGGCCTGCAGGGGCAGCCAGGGGTGGAGAAGGGCTCTTGGTTCGGAGCCCCCAGATGCCCTGGCGGTGGGGTGTGGTCCTGCTTGCCAGCGCCCCTGCACTCCCTGGCTCCTCCCCAGGCTCAGCCCAGCACCGTAAGGGACACAGGACAGGGCCTGGGGACTGCAAACCCTCCACCGATGGGAGTGGACACCTCCAGTGTGCCTGACAGATGTGAACTGTGCCTCACTGGTCCGTACCTGTCCCTCTCCCTGCCCAGTGGCTGTGGCAGGTCTCCGAGCATCCCCTTTCAGAGATGGTACCGCGTGTGTGCACTTGTGTCTGTACAGGTATGTGAGAGTGTGTGTGTGGGGGGGCGTGTACGTGTGTCTGTCCTGTGTGCATGTGTGTGCCTGTGCTCGTGAGCTTCTGTGTGTGCACGTGCCCGAGTGGCGGTGGGCATGTGTGTGCACGTGCCCGAGTGGCGCTGTGCATGTGTGTGCACGTGCCCGAGTGGCGGTGTGCATGTGCCCGAGTGGCGGTGGGCATGTGTGTGCACGTGCCCGAGTGGCGCTGTGCATGTGTGTGCACGTGCCCGAGTGGCGGTGTGCATGTGCCCGAGTGGCGGTGGGCATGTGTGTGCACGTGCCCGAGTGGCGCTGTGCATGTGTGTGCACGTGCCCGAGTGGCGGTGTGCATGTGTGTGCACGTGCCCGAGTGGCGGTGGGCATGCGTGTGTCTGTGCGTCCAGCAGGTGTGTGCACCAAGGTGGTGGCAACAAGGTGGTTTTTGGAGTGGTGAAGGCTGGCACCCTTGGGTGCTCTTAGCAGCCATTATGATACTGGCAGTAGCAGGGGCCCCGAGCAGCCCTCTGGCTCTAGTTCGGAGGCCTGTCCCTCCTGCACACGTGCCCCACTCACTTTCGCAGGCGGCCAGCACCAGCTGGGCCTTGGGCCGCACCATGTCCAGCACGGCGGCCGCGCCCTCACACAGCAGCATGCACTCGATTCGCAGCTGGTAGCTGGGGATGGTACAGACAGGGATCAGTGGCCTGAATACCCTCCCTGTCCCTGCCAGAGGGGCACGCAGCACAGGGCTCTGGCTTGGGTGGTGGGCAAAGGGAGGGAGTTTCCACTGCCTGCCCCATCCAACAGGCACCCTCCTGGGCCTGTGCAGAGCGGGAACCAGTTGCTCCAGAGGCCTCGAGCCTCACACTTTGAGGGGAAGGACTGGGGGTGGGGCTCGAGCGATGTTTAGAAGCCCGACAGCTGCAACGCCGCTCCTGGAGCCCGGGGCAGCCATTGGCACAGCCCCTTCTCTACCCTGGTTGGGCCCTGCTCCCTATTCCTTCTCTCCTCCCACCTAGGGCCCAGGCCCTGGGGTCTGAGGGCGGCTGTGCTCACCAGGGAATGGCCAGCAGGAGGAGGTAGAAGTGGTCGGCGTTGGCCAGCTTGGCTCGCTCCTCTGTGAATGCCCGCAGGTTCTCAATCTGCCAGGAGGAGGACGGCGTGTGGGATCCCCCCACACCAGCTTCCCGCCCTCCCGGACTGCCCGCTGGGCTCAGCCCCTCCAGTCCCATCACAGCTCCCTGTGGCTCACAGTTCACGGCAGAGGTGGGGCTGGGATGCCTCCCTTCTCTGTCTCCCTCCTGGGAGGAGCCCCGGGGACAGCCTCTCCCTTGGTTGGTGGCACTAACTGGAGGCAGGGGGTGGGGGTGGTCCTCTCACCTCGTGCTTCTCTGGAAGGAGCTTAAGGAGCTGTTTGAGAACCTCCACATCAAACTTGGTGGTATCACCGGCCCGGATCATAGCAGCGACCTCCTCGTTGGAGCTGGAGCAGGGAGAGGACCGGGCAGGGGCGGGTGGACCATGAGTCAACCCCACCCAGCCTCTTTGGGACCCCGCCTGGCAGGGTCTCCCCACGCAGTCATGGGGTGGCCAGGGCAGGTGGGACACAGGGCGGTCGAGTTGTCTGCCCACGGTCATGCGGTGAAGGGGACCCAGACTGACTCCTACCCTCGCTCTCCCT
The DNA here is from genome assembly GCF_000951035.1 of Colobus angolensis palliatus. Classification (NCBI taxonomy): domain Eukaryota; kingdom Metazoa; phylum Chordata; class Mammalia; order Primates; family Cercopithecidae; genus Colobus; species Colobus angolensis. Next base: position 887,523 of record NW_012116488.1, read on the forward strand.
CCATGGGCCCTGCTCGGGAGATGTAGGGTGGGTCAGTCCAGCCAGCTCCCTTGGGCCCGTGCTGGACACCGCAGCAGGAAAGGACTAGGGGGCTGAGAGTCAGGGCCCAGGTCCTCGCCCTGGTTTAGCCACTGCTTGTCTGTGGCCTTGTGGGGAGGTCCCAGCGCTCCCTCCCCAGGAGCCTGGACAGCCCCTAGCTGGGGCAGCATGGGGCTATTCCCCGCCCACTATCCTGCCCAGGGGATACAGTATGCACTTCCCATGGTGGCCTGCAGAGGGCACCGCTGGGCCCAAGTCGGGAGGCTCAGGTGGAGGTGAGGCTCCGTGGCCTGGGATGGGGCCACCTCTGTCACTCACCACTTAAATTGCTTCAGGAAGATGTTGAGGTTCAGGCTCTTCTTGGCATCGAGGAAAGTGATCTGGAAAAGCCCCACCCAACAGGCTGGTACCGGAGGGTGACCTGGCAGGTGGCCCCGGTCTGAGTCCCCTCCCCGTCCCCACCTCCTTGGGCTCCTTCCTGGCCGGTGCGGCTGCTGTGGTGGGCTCCTTGGGCTTGGCCGCAGGGAAGGAGAAGAGCTGCTCGATGCTGGAGAAGTCAGGCTCCACAGTCTCAGCATCGGGGCTGCTCAGGGACGCCCACATAGAGTTGTGCTCTGTTGGGTGGGCACATGGCCAGTGAGGCTCTTGCAGCCCCGGGGCCTGGTGATCCAGCAGGCAAGGACTGGAGCCTCCCAGAGGGTCTAAAGGATGACCTGCCTGGGGCCCAGCAGGTCCGGCATACAGCAGGCACCCTACCTCCCTACCTGAGGACCTGTAGCCGGGCCCCAGGGCACCATGGCACCCCAGGCACACTGGCTCATGGGAGCAAGTGGAAGGGGGTCCTCAGAGGTAGCCCCGGCCCTGCTCCTCCCCCGTCCCCACCTCAACCACAGGTGCCGAGCCCAGAGCAAGGGCCAGGCTGCCCTGGCCACGCACGGGCAGGACACGCACACAAGTTCCATGTGCCACCTGCCCCTCTCCCCAGCAGAGACCAGCCCCTGTCCTGGGGGAAGCTTCTCTTGGGGGTCTGGGGACCCTCACCACGTGCCACGTTGGATGGCAGCTTCTGCCAGTTCAGTTTCTTCATGCGCAGTGCGGGTGGGTTC
>NW_012116488.1:889091-906956 GCF_000951035.1 Colobus angolensis palliatus
GTGGGTGGGGGAAGAGGGGACGCCTGCTGCTCCAGGGTTCTCGGCTGTGAAACTTTCAGGACGCTGTCACTCTGGGTGTGGTCTGCGGGCTCACAGGCAGCAGCTGCTGCTGGCTGCTGGCCCTCCACGCTGGGCTTGGGGGTTGTAGTGTTTTGCGGGGAGCTGCCCCTCTGGTTCTGGCCTAGGTTGGCCTGGACGCTTTTATGGGCCTTGACCAGGGGGCTCGGTCTGGGTCGCCCCTTGACAGACAGAAGCCGCTCAACCACTTCCTCCAGGGTGCATTCCTGGGCTGCAGTAGGGGATGTCCAGGGTCAAGGGAGAAGGGAGTGGGGGAGGGAGGGATGGGGGCTTGAGGAGGAGGCAGGAAAAAGCGGCCACCTCCCCTAGGCAGAGGATGGGCTGGGGCCAAGGACAGGCCCCCTCCCCCGTGGTCTAAGACCCCAGTGTCTGCCCACCAGGCTGTGCCTACCCCCCTGCCCCACCCCCTCACCATCGCTGGCCAGGAGCACGGCCCGGTTCACCAGGCTCTCCAGGGCCTCCCAGAGCAGCTGGCTGGAGCGGAGGCTGGGCTCCAGGTGCAGGAGGCCCTGCAGCACTGACAGGAGCTGGGCGGACACCGGGGAACAGCTCACCTGGACGGGCGAGTGTGGGGTGCGGGTCAGCAGCCGGCCCTCCCCGGTGGACTGGGAACCACTGGCCCATCTGCCAGGGCATCCAGCCCCGTCACCCCCTCTACTCCCACGATTCCTAGAGATGAGAGCCTCAGCGACTGTGGTACTGGTGACATGTGGGACTGTCCTGTGCATTATGGGATGTTAAACAGAACCCCTGGTCTCAACCTACTCAATGCCAATAGTACCCCCTGCCTAGTCATGGCAGCCAAAAATGTTTTCAGATGTTGCCAGATGCCACCTGGGGCCACAACTGCCCCCCAGATGAGAGCTGCCAGGTTCAGGGAATGAGGGGAGGGCCTGAGTTTGACGGGAATTCAGCCTCTTAGTGCCTCACCAGGCCCTGAGGCCTCTGAATCCCACCTGATGGGACTGGGTAGCTGGGGCCCAGGACAGTACAGCCGGCTGTGGGCTGTGCTGGTCTTTGGAGCCCCATCCTTCTGGGTCCTGAGGCCCTGGCTTTGCCCCCAGGCTGCCCACTCTAGGTACCAGCTCCCTTTCCAACCCCTGGCCCCTTGCTGCTCCCTGGAGTCTCACCCCAGAGCTGGCGCTACGGCCAGGTCACAGCAGGGTCTGACCAGGGCAGGGAGGACCGTTCCAGGCCCAGCCTCTGGACCTCAGGGCCACAGCCTGCAATGGAGGGTTGCCCTCCGATCCTCCAGCCCCCAGCCCACCTTGTGGAACAGGGAGGCAAAGACCTCCTGGTGGCTGCTCATGTCAACCCCGCCAGAGACTCGCAGCAGCTCCTCCTCGTCCTCAGCCTTGGCCTCCTCGAAGGCCTCCAGCTGGATCAGCAGGTCGGCATCTTCCAGGTCTCTGTGTGGGAGATGCCAGGTGGGCTGAGCCTGCTGCTGCTGCCACCACCAACACGTAGACGGGGCAGCCCGGGTCGGCGCCAGTGTACCAGCCCTGCTCAGCCCACCCGGGACTCTGAGCCAGCTCGTGGCCAGCTGTGGCTGACATGTGGCCCACATAGCCAGGGATGGCAGGCTAAGAGTGGCAGCTCCCAGGTCAGTGCCTTGCGCCCTGACAGGCTGCCCCCAGGTCACCGGGCAGCCTCATGCCCTGGGGAAGGGGAAGGGGGAGCATTCCCACTCCCGTCACATAACATGCACTAAGGCCTGGGGAGGTGGCACACGATGGAACCGGCCGTGACCTTGGGGGAGGGAAGGCTCTTCTCTGGGCACTGTGTGGCCACAGTGAAGACCACACCTGAGGTGGGTTCACAGGGCTGCGACAGGAGGGGCAGGGCTCTGGCCTGAGCAGGAGGGACCTTAGTGTTCACTGGGCCTAGGACTTGCCAGTCATCTCAGTCTGGTCAATGAGCAGAGCCCTCTGCAGGCAGAGCCGGCCCCGTTCAGTCCACACTGCCAGGGCACAGGCACTCATGTGGGCAAACTTTCCCTGAGGCCATTTCTTTTTTTTTTTGAGATGGAGTCTCACTCTGTCACCCACGCTGGAGTGCAGTGGTACGATCTCGGCTCACTGCAACCTCCTGGGATCCACCGATTCTGCCTCAGCCTCTTAAGTAGCTGGGATTGCAGGCACATGCTACCACGCCTGGCTAATTTTTATACTTTTAGTAGAGATGGGGTTTCACCACATTGGCCAGGCTGGTCTCAAACCCCTGACCTCAGGTAATCTGCCCATCTTGGCCTCCCAAAGTGCTGGGATTACAGGTGTGAGCCACTGCACCTGGCTCCTGAGGCCATTTCAACACAAGGCATTCTAGCCCTGGACTCCTCCAAGCTGACTCCCCTGAGTATAGTCCTGACTGAGGCCTGGGATAGAGCTTCCCAGCTAGTGGGTTCCCAACAGGGCTGCAAGGTTTAGCAAATGAAACTACAGAGTACCTGTTCAATTTGAATTTCAGACAAACAACGAATAACTTTTGGCATAAGTACATCCCATGCAACATCTGGGATACATTTACACTAAAATATTGTCTGTTGTGTATTGAAACCTGAATGAACTTCATGTCCCATACAGTACCTGGCAACCCTAGTTTCTTTTTTTAAAAAAATTTATTTTAGACCCGGGGTACATGTGCATGTTTGCCACATAGTACACTGTGTAACGTAGGGGACTGGCCTTGTAGGGCAGCGGTCCCCAGCCTTTCCGACACCAGGGACTGGTTCTGTGGAAGACAATTTTTCCATAGACTGGGGTGACGGGAATGGTTTAGGGATAAAACTGTTCCACCCCTGATCATCAGGCATTAGATTGTCATGAGGAGCCTGGATCCCTCGTGTGCATGTGCAGTGAGAATCGAATGCGGTGCTGCTCTGACGGGAGGCGGAGCTCAGGCGGGAATGCCTGCCCACCGCTCACTTTCTGCTGCGTGGCCCGGTTCCAACAAGACATCTACCGGTCTGCAGCTGGGGGGTTGGGGACCCTTGTTCTGGTGGGCCTGACACCAAGTAGCAATGAACACTGTGCCCTGTAGGTAGTTTTTCAACTCTCGCTCCCGGAGCCCGTGCCCCTGCCTCCATCTTGCATCCACGTGAATCACCCTGTAGTTCCCTCTTATTGGCATTTCATTTTCTGTTTCTGGGTTGGTTCACTTAGGATCATGGCCTCTAGCTCCATCCACGGTGTGCAAAGGATATGAGCTCATTCTGTCCTTTCTATGGCTGCTGCAACCCTCGTTTCTGTGGGCAGCTGCCAGGGACAGTGAGCTGGATTCTAGCCTCAGACCTGGCTTCTGGCTGGACCCCCTGGGGTTACTCCGGGGGAGCCACCTCCCTGCCATCTGGAGATGCTGCTTAGGTGAGGTGGCTGGGATCCAAAGGGCAGGTGGGCCTGGCCCTGGGAGCAGTAGGGGCAGCCGGCAGGACTGCCACAGTGGGGACTCACCGCAGGCGAGCTAGGACGTCCAGCAGCTGCAGCCCTGCGAAGGGACGGACAGGGTCAGAGGGTTTGGAGGCCCACCCCACCGTCCCCAGTTCACTTCTGCCACCCAGAGCACCCGGCCTGCTCTGCTGCAGTCACGGGACACCAGAGACCTGAGGCTCCAGAGGGGAGACATGAGGGGAGACATGGTGCTGGACACACAGCGATGCTTGCTCAGGGCTCACCGCCAGAGCAGGCAGGGCTGGAACCAGGTCTCAGGCCCCCGTCCTGCTCCACTGCCTGGCCAGCCTCGTAACTGAGAACAGTCCAGGGTTGACCCCCAGGTGTTCTGAGGCCCATGTCCATCGAAGGGGCAGGTGGTGGCAGGCCCGAGACGGTGCCTTCCTCTGGGGCCCTGGGCCGGGGGCAGGTTTTGTGGTGCTCCCACCTCCCCAGGTGGATGCAGCATGGGATGCGCTGGCCAAGGCGGGCAGGAGCGGGCATGCAGCCCAGGGCAGGTGCTCACCGATAAACTCATTCCGCAGCTGGGTGCGCGTGCGCAGGTCCTCGGGGCCCAGGATGATGGCGTTGACCACGCTGAGCAGGGTGACTACGTAAGGCACGTTGTCGCTGCCGGAGAGCTCGTTCATGACAATGCTGAAGCGGTACTGCTGGCTGCACACCGTCTGCGGGGAGGGCGGGGTCAGGCACACCCAGGCAGGGAGCCCCACGTGCCCAGGCCCAGGCCCTGCCGCCCACCTTGTAGTGGTCCAGGGCGTCCAGGGTCAGCGCGTGGCCCTCGGGAGAGTAGATGCACAGGGCGGCCAGCAGCTCAAACACCTGCTTCTTCACCATCACGTTGGATGTGTCCAGGGCTGCCAGAGTGGAGCGGGCAGGCTCAGCAGGGCCAATGCACCCTTTCCTATGCCTGGGCAGCTGGGCTCAGGGCTGGGGCTCTGGGCCTGGCAGGCAGACGCCAGGGGGTGCCGGGCACTTGTCCGTGGCCCACCGCAGTGCTGAACAAAGGGCTGGGACCCAACGAGCTGCCCACTCCTCGGTGTCCTGACTCTGCTCCTGGACCACAGGGCCAGACCCTGCAGGGAAGGGCTTGGAGGCAGCCGCCCCATCCTGTCACTGGCTCTGGGCCCAGGTTTTCTCCCAGTGCAGCACTTACTGTGTTTATGGCAGACATAACCTCATTCCTATGAACCCCTGCCTCCCACCCCATCCCTGGAGCTGTGAAAGTTCTGGGGGTGTCTCTCATCTGACCCTGCGGAGAACAATTCACAAAAGACTCCATAGAGGGGCCCTGCCAGGCCCAGGCTGGGGAGACAGGCTGAGAGTGGCTGGTCCCTGCACCTGCCTCTGTCCCCTGGGTCCAACGGAAACGAGGTGCCTCTGGCTTGCTTGCCCGCACAGGTACCTGCTGCCCCCATGGGCCCCGCCCCGCCCATCACTGCCCACCCTAGCTCATCCCCATGGGCCCCGCCCCACCCATCACTGCCCACCCTAGCTCCTCCCCAAGCATCGGTGGGACCTGGCAGCAGCCATGGAGCGGCACAGCAAGGGGTTCTCTCAAGGGGCCAGGACTAACTTTGGGCACAGGCTAGGGACACTTCCTGGAGGAGGGGAAAGGGAGCTGGGGCTTAAGGACTTAGCGCAGGACCTCGGAGGACACAAAGGCAGAAAACATGAGCAGAGGCAGAGACAAGAGGCCTGCCTGCCGGGGACGAGGTCCCTGGGTGCTGGAGTAGGGGACAGGGCAGGGAGGGAGGCGCTGGGGAAGGTGCTGGGAGGTGGAGGGTGACACCATCAGTAGATGTGGGCCAGAGCTGAAGGGCTCTGTCTGGGCTGAGGCTGAAGGGCTTGGAGCCAGGCAGGTGTATGGAGGAGCCACTCGGGTGGATTTGCATCTCTAACTCAGGTGACTCCTGCCGCCGAGGTGTGGACAAGGACAGAGAGGCCAGAGGGTGGGAGCCAGCACAGGATGGGGAGGAAGGGTGGAGCAGAGCCACAGAACACAGAGGGGCACAGGGGACCGCTGGTGCAGCAGTGCGGGGACTGGGGTGACCTGGAAGCCTCAGACTAGGATTGAATGTGGATATTTTTCCTGAGCCCAGGAAGCCAGTCCTCCTCCAGGAGGCCCTCCTTGCCTGTCTGGCTGCCTTCCTGCTGGTGGGTCTCCAGGCTGAAGCCTCATACCAGGTCCCTAGCGTCCGCCTGGGCGGCCCTCCCGCACTGCGGCTCACCCTGGGAGAGCTGGCGCACGTAGCCCTGGTTGCTGAGGATGTACTCGATGCCCTGCCGCGAGTTCATGACGGCGCGCACGCAGCTAACGCAGGTGAGCTGCAGCAGGGCATCCGAGATGCGTGCCACGCCGCGGCCCGACAGCCGCGCCAGCGCCTCGAGCAGCAGGTCCAGGCCGCTCTGCTCCAGGAATTGCACCATCCAGCTGCCGTCGCTGCCCTCCAGGCGCTTGCGCAGGCCGGAGTAGTTGACCACAGAGGGCATCTGGAGCAGCCGGATGCACAGCTCAGGGTCCGCGCTCTCCAGGTTGGCCTCTGTGGGGTCCGAGTCCTGTGGCCCCAGCTTCTCCTTCAGCGCTGCCCACTTGCGCTGTGCGCCCTCCTTCACCGACATCTTGCCGAGCTGCGGGCAGAGGGCAGGGAGCCATCAGCGGGGAGGGGATGGGGGCTGTCCTCCTGGCCACCAGTGCAGACGGGCCACTTCCCTCAGCCTCAGTTTCCCTGCTGCAATTCCTGCTCACGTGCCATGCGGAGGGTTAGGAGTAGCTCTGTGTCCCCCGCTATATCTCAGGCTTCCCTGTACTCATCCCTGACCGAATTTCGGCAACTGAGGCGGCAGGCAGGAAGGGCCCCACTGCACGCGTGTGGACCCCCAGGCTCAGGGCTAGGAGGGGAGGAGCCAGCTCAGAAACCTGCACCGCAATTCCGAGGCCAGCACGGCCCCTGTGACTTGACAGGACCGGATGAGCTTGGGAAGGACTGGGGGGAGCGGGAGGCTCCACTGGCTGGAACACTACCCGTGGTCATGACGCAACAAAACGGCGCATCTGAGGCTCCCTTATCTCACCCCAGGGCACTTCCCCCGCCCCAGTGGACAATATGGACAGGGAGATTCCAAACCTCAGGCACTGCCTGGGCTGCCCACAGCGTCAAGAGTGTGGCTGGGGAGGAGAGGCGGCTCCCGGGTCTCCCCTGGGCCTCAGTCTGCCCATCTGCGTGTGGGTGGGGGTCTCACACCAACAGGAAGACGGAGACCCTTGGCACTCAGGGTTTTACCAGAATTCAGTCGCAACAGGTCTGACTTCAGCCCTGGGAACACCCCGGTAACAGGCCCAGCCCAGAAGAGCCCCAACACGTGCCTTTCCCCAAAACAGAACAGCAGGACAGGCGGTTGCACCTCTGACATCAGCTCCACACCACCACATCTCCCCAGCCGCTGTCCCCAACCACAGACCCTGGGAACTGGCCTCGAAGGTCAGGGGCATCCCAGGCCCTCCTGCAACCATGTATGGCTCAGATCTTATATTTAGCGTCTGAGAACGGCTGCGTGGAGCCTCGGGGAGGGAGCTCGGGGGCCGGGCCTGGCAGGCACACGCTCTGAGCCTCCACCCTGGCCCTTGGCTTCCCACCGCCTCCAAGGCAGGCACTTTATACCTCCTGCAACAGGTGGGGAACTGGAGGCAGCTGGGTCCCAGAGAAGCTGGGTCTGTGCCCACAGTCCCTCACCTGGGCACGGCTGGGCTGTGACTGGAGGTCCCACATGGCTTTGCTTCAAGCGCTGCGCAGCCTGGTAAGTCAGGGGACCCCCGGCCGAGGGGCATTTGAGGTCACAGAAGCCAAGCGGGGTTGAGAACCCAAGCGTCTGCCTCCCCAGGCGGCTCTGGCCCCAGCCCCGCTGCTGTCCTCACCACTGGAGGCCCCATTCCTCCCCTCCTGCCTTGGGAGAGTGTCCTGGAGCACCTGCCCTTGAGGTCTCAGGCCCACTCCCCAGCCTGGCCCACAACCAAGCCTGGTGTTTCTGGCAGTCCAGCCCCTACTCCCCGCACCGCCCCTCAGCCCTCCGCCTGTTCAACTGCCCCGGGGGGCCAGCGGGTTCCTTCCAGGAGGCAGCCTGACAGGTGTAAGCCAGAGCTCTGATCTGCGTGTCCCCAGCTCGGGCCCTCACCAGCAGACCTGGGCCCAGTCACTCATCCTGCCTGGGTCTCCGTTTCCTCCTCTGCACCTCCAGCATCAGGCTGCCAGGAGCATCCTGAGAGGCTGTCCTTGGGATGCCCCTCCTCCCGGCAGGGGGTCCTGGTCTGGGCACTGTACAGCAGAGAGCCCGGAGCCCCTGGCCCACTGTGGTTTTAAGCCGCCCTCCCAGGCCCGGCCCTCTTGGTCACCCAGTGGCTGTCCACTCACCCAGATGCGCAGGACCTTCCGGCCGCCTCTGCCCACCCACTCTGGGCCCTGCCCTGGGCTGCTCCTCACGCTTCCCTGGCTTCTCATCGCTGCGGACCGCTGAGCTGCCAGACCCACCCGGGTCCCCGACGCCCCTCCTGGTAGCAGTAGGGGTGGCTCCCACCACCATGAAGAGCCAGGCAGCCGAGCCTCTGCACGTATTCCCACCCACCTCAGCCGCTGCTGCCTAAAGAGGCCCCAGAGCTGACCCTCCTTTCCTCCCTGGCTTCCATTGGCCGGAGTCTCCTTGGCACAGGCTGAGTGGACGGAGTTATGAACTCTCCCAGGCCCGGCCCCTGGCATCCAGAGCGCCCTCTCCAGCCAAGAGCTCCAGGGGTCCCTCCACGCAAAAAATCCTGACCTTTTAGAGACAAGCAGTGCCTCCGCGAGCCACCGTGCCCCAGGCCCCGGGGTGTCCCTGGACTCGAAAGTGCTCCCTGACCTGAGTACTGCCCCTCTTGGCACTGCCCAGTGCTCCTTGCCCTGTGCAAGTCCCTGAAAGACCCCAGTCAAGAGGAGCCCCCTTGATCAGTGGCGGGGAGCCACGGTGGGAGGAAACTGGCCCTCCTGCCCATCAGCTTCCCATACCCCCAGTGCCTGGGTGCCCAGCTCTGTGTCTGAGCTGCCCCAGCCGTGCCTGGGTGCCCAGCTCTGTGTCTGAGCTGCCCCAGTTGACCGTGGCCCACCGGGTGCTGTCTGGGGGCAGTGAGTGTAGCAGGGCCTTGCTGGGCTACGGCCCAGCATAGACAGGGTTCCAGCTGAGGACCCGGAGGATGAGGCCAGAGCTGCTTTCCTCCTTCTGTGATGCCACCAAGGCTGCCCGATCTCATCCGGGCCCCCCGGTCTCTATGATGGGGAATGTTCCAACTGCTTTTCAGCATGAGGCTGAACCTGCAAACACACCACGGCCAGACCATATATGCAGCACTCTGATCCGCAATCTGGCCACTGGCCCCAAACGGCCGGGACCTCGTTAATAACTGACAGCTTCTGTGATTTTTGTCCCATCTCATAGGAGCCCGACTTCCAGCCAGCAGCCTCTCTCAGGGCATCCCCGAGCCTTCCCTTTATCTATAAAAAGCTTTCTATGTATAGAGTGAAATATCCATATGAGAAAACCATGAGGCTTCCCACTGCCCCGCCCGCCTGAGTATCTGCTAAACGCGGGTGGCAGTGGCCGACTCCCTGCTACAGCGAGCTCTGCACAAACAGCCTTGCCTGTGTTTCCTGGGGGGTGGTGTCCACTTCTGCAAGGATTCCAGAAGGAATCCACAGTGTACTGATCTCAGGGGCACGGGGCTACGGGGAACAATACCCTGGAAGGTGCCAGTGCCAACTGAGAAGGGCAGGGGGTGGGAGTCTCATTGCTGAGCTGTGTGCCCCGGGGCAGGCTACCCTTCCCCGTTCTCCATCTGGAAAGTGGGCTGGCGGGGCCACCAGCGCAGGAATGTGTCCTCAGAGCTCCCCAGCCCCGGCTGTAGGGCGTGGCCACCTCCCCACAGGCACAGGAATTTGCGTTCTTCGCCATCTTTTTTACAGCCGACACCAACTCCGGCTGAGGCAGGGCAGGACCATCCAGGCCCTGCAGGGCCCAGTACCCATGGCTCCGGCCCGACCCCACGCCTCAGACAGCAAAAGGGTCAGGACACCAAGAAGGGGTGTCCCATCCACCCCACCCCCCCAGTCCACCAGCACCAATGGAACTGCACGGGGCAGGGTCTTCTGCAGACAAAGACTCTGAGGTCTGAGGGGCTCACCCCACCCATGTTAGTGGAATGTCACCATGGTTCTCCAGCACTAGTGTGGGGCTTCCCGAGGACAGGGCTATGCCTCTCCCCTCAGACTCCAGCTCCTGCAGGCAGGGTCCCCCTCTGGACCCGGGCCTGGCCAGCCTGGTGTGGTGATGCCAGCACCTCCATCCGAATGCCTACACGCTAGGGCAGCTGCACTGACTCTCGGGAAGCCGCTGGGCCACTGCCCCGCCTGGCAGTCAGCAGTCAAGCTGAGTGTGTGGTGTGCGTGGGGACAGGGACATTGCTGGCCCTCACTAGACCTGAGGCCATGTGCCCAGCCCCTGCGGTGCAGACAGAAAACCAGAGCCAGGGAGTATGGGCTCTTGAGGCAGGCCCAGCCCTGAGCTGTGGAGAGTAGCTGGGGGCTCCTGCATGGGCCCATGACCCTGAGTAGTACACGGGCTGGGGTTAGGGTACCCAGGCCTGAATCCCAGCACATGAGGGACCTGAGCCAGCCCCTGAAGCCCCCAGGCCTCGGCTCCCTCACTTGCCTCCCAGGAACCAGGCGAGGAGGGCCTTCCACAGCACGGTGGAGAGGGGAGGTCCTATGCCCTCAGCCAGCACCAATGGGCCTGGAGGCCCCACTGTGACATGTTCTGAGTCTGCCTGGGACAGCCCCCTCCCGTGTGAAGGCCCCACTGGTAGGGAAGGGAGAGGTCTGCCTGGACTCTCCAGGGGAGAGGAACAGGCCAAGCCCTGAGCTGGACAGCCCTGGGGAGGCAGGTACTGCCTTCTGTGCCTGGGACCAAGGGGCTCTGGGGATCCTGAAGCAGAGGCGGGGGTAGGGCAGGCACTGGCTGGGCACATGAGCGCCTGTGGGGGCCACTGCCTGGGAGTGGGCAGGCAGCTGCAGTGTGGCCCTTCTGGCACTGGCACAGGGATGGATGCTTCTGGGCCCTGAGCCAGCGCTGGTGGTGGGGGTGCAGGGAGGGAACTTGTCTTCCACGGGGTGGGCGGCCAGAACGGCAGGAGAGGATTCCGGAACCAGGAGGCAGGGGCTGCCACACTGTATTTTTAGCTCCAAGAGCCCAAATTTTTCCACTGCTTGGCAACCCATGGATCTCCAGAACTGCACACGTTCCTGGCAGCACCCCGGGGTTCTGGGCAGCCCAGGCCCTGCAGGGCGGTGGAGGCACCTGGAGTTGAGCTTGTCCTACCATGACCCCCATTCCCCTCCCTCCCACTCAGACTACCAGCTCCTTTGAGCCTCCAGCACGTGTCACCTTCCCCACCCGGCCAACGGCCCCTTGAGGGACCTCCACTGACCTGGTGGCTCACCGACTGCCGGCAAGGCCCAGGGAGGGCCTGTACACAGGGGGCCTCAAGGCAGGCGAGGATGGGGGTCCACCCGTTGCCACCTGTCCAGGGGCATGGGGCGCACTGGGCCTCAGTGAGGGCTGGTTGTGTCCTCACTGCCCCTGGCCCATCGCACACCCAAGAAGCACTCTAGCCCTCATGCCGCCTGCAGTCCCCAAGATCTGGATGCAGTGTGAGACTCCTGCCTCCAAAGCCCTCCAAGATCTTGAACTCTGCTTGTTGTGCAAAGAGGGCCCCCTGGGCCACTGTGGGGACCCACAGCAGGACAGAAGGGCCCCCTGGGAGTGGGTAGGTAGAAAGGTGCTCTCAGCAGCGTCATGATCAGAAGACAAAGATGGGAAGCAGGCCACATGGTGACGGAGTTCAATCACATGGTGTGTGCAATGCCACCAGGACACCTGCCCAATCACTAACCAAAGCTACATCTAGGATGAATACGGTTGTTTGCTACTGAGGAAGAAAGCAAGCAAAATGATCAAAAGACAGCAGCAACACCTCCCAGAGGGAAGCTGGGCTCAGAGCGGTGGCAGCCCCTGCTTGGGTCACCCAGGGAGAGAGCTGGGAGCCAGGGGTCCTTCATGGCACTCTGGCAAGTGTTGGTGGAGGTGGCTGGGGGTCTGGGCTGGCCAGCACTGAATGCCAGGGGACACCACTGGTCCGGGAGCCAGGCTACAGCTGGGCTCTCTGTGTCCCCAGGATCTGGGGCAGACAATGGGCCTGGGGGAGGTACGTCTTCCTGGGTTAGGAACAGAGCCCTGTGGAAGCCACAGGGAGGAGGGTGGCTCTGTCTGTAGGAGGGGTGGGGGGGATGCAGCAAACAGGAAATGCCCCAGCTCACTGGGAGGAGGGCTCACTGGGAGGAGGGCTCACTGGGAGTAGGGTCGGCAAGTGCAGCCCAGGCAAGGGAGGACAGGAAGGGCGGCGGCCCCACACCAGGAAGCCAGGCTCTCGCTTCCACCTGCACTGAGGGTGTGCAGGGCCTGGGTGGGCGGGTGGCTCACCAGTCACCTTCTCCAGGCCACAGTGTCTCCACTGCACAAAGAGCAGGGCCAACGGGGTGCTCCCTGAGGGCCTGGTCACCTCTGGCACTCCCAGGGACCTGGGCTGGAGTCTGGGGGCCCAGGGAGAGGCGTGGGGGGACCAGCAGCTGCACTGGAAGTACTTCCTGAGTCTGTCTGAAGGCCTGCCAGCACCTGCTATGGCTGTGGCTGGGAGTGACGTGTGCAGATCTGTGGTTAGGGACTGGGGAGGGCACAGGGCCTGATCAGGCCCTGCAGGTGGCATGAACCCAGGGGTGGCCTATTGCAGACCCCAGACCTATACTGCAGGGGGTCTGCTGGGCAATGGGGGCAGGTGGCCAGGAGCATGAAGACCAGGAGGTCATCAACAGAAATGTCCCACCTGGGTTTCCTCCCCCCAGACCAGACACACTCAGAGATGCCTCCCTCCGAGGCCTCCAGGTCCCCTCTCTGTCCTTAGAAAAGGCCTCTCTCAACCTGGGAGGGGGAAGGGCAGCAGCTGGTTGGAGCCAGGCCCCAGCTTCAGGGTGCAGGTCCTGATTGCTGTGTGCCTCGCTAGGCCCCAGGGTGTCCAGCCCCCACCCTGCCTGTGCCAGGACAGGATGGCTGCCCGCTGCCTGCCCACAAGCCAGGCTCCATGGTCCCTGCCCCCAGCCCACATCCCCACTAGCAGCTGCCTTCCCAGGAGCAGGGAGAACAAAGACAGATTGAGAGTGGGGGAGAGGCTGAGCCTGCACACCCAGCACGGCCAGGGGCTGCTGCCAGGGCCCAGGGTGGGGGCGGCTCTGATTCTGGGTGAGACTGGGCTCTGCCGCTGACCGGCCTGTGACCCATAGGATCTCCTGGTTCCTGTCCTCAAATGCGGATGAGCATGTCAATGCCAACCCCACAGCTTACTGACAGATCAACGAGACGCCACCTGTAATGCCAGTGCATAACCACGCACAGCGCGTGCCCTGACCACCCGCCTTCCCGCTCAGCCCACACCTCCTGTTTGGCGGCTGGGACGGAGCTGGGATGGTGCTGGGACGTTGCATGAGTCTTCGCAGCCCCTGCTCAGCGTCTCTTGACCTCTGCTCCAGGCAGCCAGTGCCAGGCAGCCAGTCAGGCCCAACAGGGCAAACAAGATCCTCAGCGTGGGTACAACATGCCGCTTGGCAGTGCTTGCTGGGACACGAAGGTGCCAGGGCCCTGAGAGCCAGGCCCATTCTGGATTCAGTTTTCTCATCTGTAAAATGGCCAGGATGTTCTCCAGGGCCCCGTAGCTCTGACCTGGGTTGGCTGAGCCAGCACCGCCTGTGCGGCCCCTCCTGGGCCCGGCCCATGGCTCTGCCAGCTCCTGCAGGCAGCCCCTCACTGCTCTGCCTGTACCTCCACAGCCTGGCCTGGCCCAGGGAAGGGGCAGCCAGGGCAGGGGCCCTCTGCACATGGAAGCATAGGCAGGGGTCCTTGGTGTCCCCAAGGGGCTCCTGTTCTCAGGCCACTCACGTCTGTGCACAAGGTGGAAGCAAAGGCAGGTGGGGACAGGTGGCTGCTCCCTCACCCCCACCTGTGTCCTCCTCCCAGCCTAGGCTGGGTGCAGGTGACAGTCTGAGCTGTGCCTGGAGCAGGAACACGGATCCAGGAGCACAAAGGGTGGGGCAGGCAGGCTGCACACTGAGGCCATGTCCCAGGGCTTGCAAGGACCCAGGTACAGACGGGGAGATGGAGGCCAGTGGGATGCTGGCCCTCCTTGCACAACTGGCCATGTCCACCCCCGACCCGGCGAGGGCCAGGACAGCTCAGGCACGAACAAACCCCTGCACCACTGGCCATGCCCACTGGGACTGCATGTGTGTTGGGCGGCCGGCCACTGGCTGGGCAGAGCGAGGGGCTGGGGCTGGCCTCTGCCTACGGCAGCTGAATGGGGGCTTGGAGATGATACAGAGAAGCCACTACCCAGGGCTGTGTGTTCCGTGGGCCACTGGTTCCCTCCCCCTCCCTCCTCACCTGTGCCCTGGGTTAGCCTCAAAGCTAGGCTTTGACATTAGCCCTCCTCTGCAAAACGGGAAGCAGACAGCCTGCCCTCTGCCCCAGGTATGGCTCCTGGTTGAGTTCTGGCCCACGAAGGGCTGCCTGGGGGACCTCAGTCTTCACTGTGAGGTGGGCCTGGGGCAGAGCCCTGTAACAGTAGGGCAGCCCTCCAATCCGCCCCACCCCACCTCTCCCACTTTGGACCTTGGGGTGCTCAGATTGTGTCCAGGTCACAGGAAGAGGGTGGGGTGGTAGAGAGCTGTCATAGCGTGGGAGCAGGGGGTCCCTGCCCAGGGCACCAGGGCCAGGGGCCTTGGCAGCATCTTCCCATGTCCCTCTGACCCTGCAAAGGCCTTGATCAGCCGCCAGGAGCCCGGCCAGGCCTCCAGTGGTGCCCATCTGCTCCCTCTGGGTCTCCATGCCATTTCCAACAGACAGAGGTTGGGGCTGAGGGAGACAGAGGGTACCCCAGCCATGGCCAATCACCCTTCTGGAGTGAGAACAGGAGTGAACTGACGGCACAGAGGCTCGGGGTGGCCCAGCCTGGCCCTTCTCTCCTGGCCCCTCTCCCTCCCTCCTCTGCTGCCTCTGGGAAAAGCTGCAGGCAAAAGAGGAAAGCAGCCTTGGCCCTTGCCCTTGGCCATTCTGTCCTCAGGGCCGTCACGCTAGTCATCCCATCTGGGCTGTGACCATGCTGGTCGTACCATCCAGGCTGTGACCCAGGCCCTGACTGGCCAGGAGGACTCCGGGGTCCAGGCTGGCCCTTGGGCAGTTCTCTGTCTGCATGGGCTGCTCTGGAGTGACACAGGTGGTTGCCTGGAGGGCGGGCCTATTCCTGCCCTACCAACCCCTGAGGTTGGAAGCCTGGTAATGGCTACTTGACCAGGACAGGCCTGTCCTATTCCCAGAGTGGCAGTGCCAGGACCCTGAGCCTACCCCAGTGGTAGCAACAAGGGGTGGGGGGCCTCGGCTTCCAGCTACTCTGTGGGGCCGGCCCATATGCACCCTGATGCTCAGTAAGTGCCATGTGCCTACCTGGCACAGTGCTGAGCGGGGCTGGGCTCCAGGCTCTGGGCACAAAGGCAGATGCACACAGTAGGGGCTTTATCAGCCCCTCCTGGCAGAATGGATGGCACTGAGTGTAAAATGGCACTGACTGTCCCTTGCCTCATCTGTGAAATGAATGTTCCTGCAGGACCCATGCCTCACCGGGAGGGATGAGGGTGGGAGACCGTGTGGTGGGACCCAGCAGGCTGGCTCATTCCTTCCCTCCTCACCCACTCACTCAGCACACAGACGCGGCCCAGGCTGGTGTGAATGGTGAGGGAACAGGCCTGGCTTGGGGCTGGCTCTCAGGGACTGACATGAGCCCTCAGAGGGGAGACCCTGAGCAGCCCCTGTGGTTCCTTATTTAATTACAGCTTAGAAAGGGCAGTGAGAGAGGACGAACCCTCAGGAGAGGACACACACCACCAGTCTGCCCTGCTCTCCTGGCCTGGCGGTCGCCAGGGTATACCAGTGCTGGGCAGGGGGCAGCTGTCTGAACAGACCCCACCCCAGCTCAGGACTCAGGCTGTTTGGGTGCTCAGAGGCAGACCAGGCAGGAGCACCCAGAGTGGAAGTGCTAGGGTGAGGCTGGCAGGAGTGGAAGTCTCTCTAACAGGGGGCCAGGTGGGTGGACCCTGCTCACCCCTCCAGCGATGGGGAGCCCGCGCCCGTGCCCTCTCTCCTTCCAGCAATGGGGAGCCCGCGCCCGTGCCCTCTCTCCTTCCAGCGATGGGGAGCCTGCGCCCGTGCCCTCTCTCCCTCCAGTGATGGGGAGCCCACGCCCGTGCCCTCTTTCCTTCCAGCGATGGGGAGCCCGCGCCCGTGCCCTCTCTCCCTCCAGTGATGGGGAGCCTGCATCCGTGCCCTCTCTCCCTCCCACAGTTGGTAGCAGCCTCCATGTCTTTGACTTCAGTTGTCCACTAGGCCTGGCTCTGCTGTGGCCCCTGGGGACTGCCCTCCAGAGAGTGGCTCCTGCGTGGTCTCCACCTCCCGGCCTTCCCATCCACCATCCTGAAAACAGAGGTGGGTGTGCCTTCTCCAACGCCTTGTGTCCACTGGGCCATGAACCACACACCTATCAGACACCTGCTGTTTGCAAGATGGAGGCTGGCAGCAGGGAGTCAGGTCTCATTCCTGACTACGGGGAAATTTGACCTCCAGGCACCAGCAAAAAGCCAGAGGCTTGAGCTTACTTCACTGTCCCCGTCCAGAGCTGGGCCAGCTGCGTCCTGCCCCACACCCACAGGCAGCAACGAATTACTTTCCAGTCACCACCCACCCCTCCTGCAGCCTGCATGAACCCCATAACTTTTCCAACCTGGGAAGTAACTGCACTTTGATGGAAGGCGCACAGAGTCTATTTCAGGTAGGAGCCTCCACGTCCCCACAAGTGCGGTGTGTCATTAGCTTGACAGCCGTCAGCTCCTCCACAAAGTGGGCGCTCACCTGAAGGTTAACTCTTCGCTGCTCAGGAGCCCTGGCTGTGGAGGCTACAGGTGCACCTGGCCACTTGGTCCGTCCCCACTAGTGACACCCCCTTTGCTGGACTGCAGGGCCCATGACAGTCCAGGGGTGGGAGGGCGGGGCCTGGGCAGGGGTCAGCTCCCTCAGGTTGCAGGAGGGCTCACTGCACCAACCGGGCTTTTAGAACAGAGAATTGCTGCTGCCCTGGTAGGGGTGGGAGCAGTGTGAGGTCTCAGACCCCAGGCCTGGAACCCAGTGCTGCTATTTGCTGCACTGGGGGCTGAGCACCCACACACCGAAAGTCCCTGGCTGGGTGGCATCCTTGGGGTCTGGAGCGCTGCTCTGGGACCCCACCTTCCCCTGTGCAGGGCGGCAGGGAGCAGGTCCCAGCCTGAGCTGCTGTCCCACCCTTCAGAGTGCAAATGTGGAAACTGAGGCCGGAAGAGGGCAAGTATCCTGCTCCATTCCACTGCCAGAGGGAGGGGCAGGGCTGGCGGTAAAGGAATTTCCTACATCCAGAGCCTTCTGGGCGTGCCTGACCTCTGGCCCGGTTCCTGGTTCCCTGCCCCCAGCAGGGTCTCACTCTCTGCCTCCTGGTGTGCCCAGCTGGAGTGGACAATAACGCTGTGGTCACAGCTGAGCTGTGGGAGCCCTGGGTGGAGAGCTTGAGCCCCAGAAAGCACAGGCAGGCAGTCCACCCCCCACGCCTGTGCTCCCCAGGGGGGACTGGGGGCGGTCAGGGACACAGCTGGTCACCCCGCTTCCCCTCCTTAGTCAAGGTCACTCCTGGGGCGACTCCCCAGTTAGAGGGTTGACGGGTGGGTCTGGGGGCGCACAGGGATTGGCTCCTACCCCACCCAAAAGGAACAGAGAACTGTGATGGAGGCTGATTCCCCTAAGCCTGCCAGCGGTGGGGGTCGGGGGGAGAGCCCCCTGTGCGCCCACCTGCGCGTGGGCAGCTGGAAGCCAAGCAGTCAGGGTGGGGCCGCAGGCCAGCGCGCACCTCGGGGTGCCACCCGGGCTGCGGACCCGAAGTTGAAGTTTATTTTCCCAACTGTGGCTGATTCATGGTCAGGATGTGGCAGCCGCGAGGCGCAGAAATCCCGCCCGCGCCGGGAGTAGGCCCGGCCGACCCTGGGCCCACCACTCTGCGGACCCGAAGTTGAAGTTTATTTTCCCAACTGTGGCTGATTCATGGTCAGGATGTGGCAGCCGCGAGGCGCAGAAATCCCGCCCGCGCCGG
>NW_012116488.1:907396-911022 GCF_000951035.1 Colobus angolensis palliatus
CCCCGCCCACTGTGGCCGGCCCCTGAGGGCTCTTTAAGGGGTCTCCCCACACCCGTGAATACCCTGGCCGCCCTCTCGCGGTCGCCGCTGGCGTGGCTCCTGGTGGGCGGAGATGGGGGTGGGACGCGCAGAGCTGCCGTCCCCCGCCTCAGCCCCCACTGTCCGCCCAGTCCCTGCCCTCTACCTCCTCCCGTCCACCCATCCTCCCGGTGGGACCGGCTTCCCAGGCGCCGCTCACCTCCCTCTGCCCCGGCCGGGACTCCTGTTCCAGCCAGCCGGATCCGGAGTCCCCGCGTCCGGGGATCCCTCGGCAGAGATGGCTCTTCCCAGGCTTCGGGGACAGAGAGCCTCCTCATCAACCAGGCCACCTATGTGGCCTCCTCTCCGCAGCCCAGCCTGACCCCCTCCACACTTGATGGGGTCTCGGCGGTCTTGGGCAGCCGCTCTTCGCCGGTTGGTGGAGGCAGCTGCATGAGGGCCGCGGAGGTGTCGCAATGGGGTGGGTTTTCTCTGCCACCCCTCTGCTGTCCAGCCTCATCTGTCTCCTAGATTGGGGGGGCACCCATCCCCCCACCGCCAACACTGACCAGCGTGGGGCGTGCCCATAGTCCGCTCTCAAAGCCAGCCTGGTTGGATGAGAGCCAGGCCCCAGCTCTGGAAGTCCCTTCTGATGTCTGACCCTCAGAGCTGCAGGAAACAGTGCACCAGGTCTGGGGTTTGGGGGTCACTGGCAGCTAGAGGGAGGGCAGAGGAAGGCAGGCCTGGGGGAGCCCCCGTGTGACGTGTGACAGAGCAGACGCAACCCCTGCCCTGAGAACCGGTGCAAGCACTCCCTGTGTGGCCTCAGGCTCTGATATGACCCTGTGGAGCCTCAGTTTCCCCATCTGTAAAATAGAGTAAGTACCCGTAATGGCTGTATGAGGGTCAAGAACATGCGGATAAAGTGTCTCCACTCGGAATCCTGACATCTCTCTCCAGAGGGGCTGCTGTGTGGGCCATGGCGGCCAGGGCTCAGGGTGAGGGCAAGGGGAGAGAGAAGGGCTCCTGAATAGCTTCCCAGCCCCGAAGCAGTTTCTGCTTTGAGGCCAACTGCGTGTCCTTTGACCCTGGTGTGCCTCCCCTCTGGTGGGGATAAGTCCGTCTGCTCCCTGTGCAGACCCTGCCCTGCGCAGCAGCCCCAGCCCTGGAAGCTTGCTGGCTCAGCCCCAGTGCAGGAGCAGCTGCTGGCAACAGCCCCGTCTGAGCGCTCCTGAGTGCCGGGTGTGCCTGAGGAGCCAGCCAAGACAGGCGCTCACTGGACACCCTCCAACCTGGGCGGCGGCTGCTCCTAGACAGGCTCTCTGTAGTTCTTGGAATGCACCTGGAAGCCTTGCCGCCAGCCCTCCACACCGGGCTCCAGGTCCCCTTCCAGAGCAGGAGGCCTTCCTGCCCTCCCTCAAGCTGGGTTTTGGGTCTCCTGGTGCACTCCTGGACCCGAGCATTGGTGCCTGCGCTGGCACCACCTGAGGGTGGGGAGAGGGCACGGGTGGGGCTGACTCATCTGCATTGGGAGCTGGCGCCTGGCAGCGGTGCTTGCCAGTGGGTGTGTTTGTTGATCCAGTGAATGGAGGAATGTGGGGAGGTCGGTGGGGAGTGAGCTTTGATCTGCAGCCCCCTTCCCTGTCCACCTGCCTGGGGGAAAGGCAGAGTCCTGAGCCTCACTCAGAGGCTAGAGCAGGAGGCCGGGTGTGGGCGAGGGGTCCACCTTTCCTGCCTTGATGGGGGAGGGGGCCCAGCGCCCCAGGGCTACTTCTGCCTGGGGCTGTCTCCCTTGCGCCCAGTCATGCTTCCGAGCTGCACACCTGGTCCGGAGAGGCCAGCACAGGCCGGAGTGGGGTGAAGAAGGTGGGGTGGGCCAGGCGCGGTGGCTCACGCCTGTAATCCCAGCACTTTGGGAGGCCGAGGCGGGTGGATCACGAGATCAGGAGATCGAGACCATCCTGGCTAACATGGTGAAACCCTGTCTCTACTAAAAATACAAAAAATTAGCCAGGCGAGGTGGCAGGCGGAGGCTGAGGCAGGAGAATGGCATGAACCTGGGAGGCGGAGCTTGCAGTGAGCTGAGATCATGCCACTGCACTCCAGCCTGGGCGACAGAGCAAGACTCCGTCTCAAAAAAAAAAAAAAAAGAAGGTGGAGTGTATGTAATTTAGTTGGAGAGAGGTTAGAGAAGTCCCTGGATCGGCAGGGAGTGCAGAGGAGGGCTTTGGGCCCTGATTGAGAGTATGTGTGTGTGGAGTGGAGGCCGAGGCCAGAGGTCTGGGAGGGTGGAAGTGTGGACACTGAGAGGGGGCTTTCCATCAGGCTTGAACCCACCATGCCCAGGACAGCAGGGTTCATCCCGCCTTGAGCACTGATTTTCTGAGACATACAGAGTCCCCATCCTCTTTTCCTTCAGTGGCTCACTCTCAACCCTCTGCACCTCCAGTGCTCCCAGACTCCATCCTGGCCCTATTCTGAGCTTGCTTCCTGGCCCTGGCGTTGAAGGGAGGACCAATTTGGCCTCAGAAACACACCACCTGCAGCCACTGTCTGCGGCTTCCGGAGCTGCTTCCTGGAAGCCATGGCCTGCCTGGAGCCTCCCCTCCTGGGCGTTGGTCCTTCCTCGGAGCCCGTACACACGTGCTGGCCCACAGCTGCGGGTGCCCAGATGCCTGAGAACAGGGTCGTGCAGGTACAGGCTGGCACTGTGACACACCCAGGCAGAGCCGCACATGCCTGGTCACTGGGACAGAGTGCAAGAGTGGCCCTGCCACTGCAGGCCTGCAGAGAGCTTGCCTCTACCTCTTGCTGGGGGATTGGGATGCGGGGAGAGCAGACCTTGGCTTCGGCAGCTTGAGTTCTGCTAGAAACAGGCAGGCAGGCAGGCGTGGGCGTTCTGAGAGAAATCCTCCCAGCCTGATGTTAGCGCCGCCGTGCAGTCAGGACAGCCTTGTATGTAGCAGGCGGCCACTTGCAGGCCCAGAAGGGCTGCCTGGGGTCCACCTGAGTAGCAGGCTGGCCATGGGTTCATTTCCTTCATCAGTTCAGCACCCAGAATGCTTTTTATCTCTTTTTCCCTTTTGAGATTTTATTTTGCATCCTACTGGGGTGCCCTGAGATGATCTCTGACATTATTACAGAATGAAGTAAGTGAAAGCATGTCTGCCCACCCATGTCCACCCACCTTGCCCACCTATGTACCCATTTGCCCATTCATCCATCCATTCCCACACACACCTACACTTCATCCGTCCATTCACCCACCTACCCACCCGTCCACCCACCCACCGTTATCCATCCATCTGCCTATCCATTCATCTGTCCACCCACCCTCCCATCCATCCACTCATCCATCCACCCATCATCCACCTATCTACCAGCCCACCCATCATCAGTCATCCACCCATTCACCTACCTACCCACCCACCTATTCATCCACCCACCCACCCATTCATCCACCCATCCACCCACTCTTTTTTGTTTTTTTTTGAGACGGAGTCTTGCTCTGTCGCCCAGGCTGGAGTGCAGTGGCGTGATCTCGGCTCACTGCAAGCTCCACCTCCCAGGTTCACGCCATTCTTCTGCCTCAGCCTCCCGAGTAGCTG
>NW_012116488.1:916627-917233 GCF_000951035.1 Colobus angolensis palliatus
ACCCACCCACCCATTCATCCACCCATCCACCCACCCACCAATTCATTCATCCATCCACCTACCCATCCACCTACTCACCCTTAATCCACTCATCCATCCACCTACTCATCCACCTACTCACCCTTAATCCACTCATCCACCCATCCACCCACCTACCCACCCATTCATCTACCCACCTATATCCATCCATCTGCCCATCCATTCATCTATCCACCCATCCACCTATCCACTCACACATCCATCTACCTACCCATCCACCCATCCACCTACCCACCCATCCTCCACTCATCCATCCATCTGCCCATCCCTTCATCCATCTACCAACCCACCCATCCATCCACCTGCCCATCATCCACTCATCCACCCATCTATCCACCTACCCACCGATTCATCCACCCATCCATACCCTCATCCATCTGCCCATCCATTCATCCATCCACCCACCCACCTACCCACCCACCCATCCATCCACCTACCCATCCATCCATTCACTTACCCACCCATCATCCATGCATCTGCCCACCCTCATCCATCCATCTGCCCATCCATTCATCCATCCACACACCCACCCATCCATCCACCCCCCATCCACTTACCCATCCACCC
>NW_012116488.1:917502-919789 GCF_000951035.1 Colobus angolensis palliatus
TCATCCACCCACCCTCATCCATCCATCTGCCCATTCATTCATCCATCCACCCAGCCACCCATCCATCCACCCACCATCCACTTACACATCCACCTACCCACCCATCATCTACTCATCCACCCATTCACCTACCTACCCACCCATTCATCCACCCATCCGTTCACCCTTATCCATCCATCTGCCCATCCATTCATCCTTCCACCCACCCACCTATCCACCCACACATCCATCCACCTACCCATCCACCCATCCCCCCACCTACCCACCCATTCATCCAACCATCCACCCACCCACCTCTCCAGCTGTGGCACCTTGGGCAGCTGTTCTGCTCTGTGCTTGCTGACAAGGACACGACCATCCCCAGTCACCTCCAGCCAGGTCCTTCCTCCCACATCCCTGCCCCCCCTCAGCTTTTTGCTCTGTAGCTGGCAGCTTTGCCTGCTGGGGCTTCAGCAGCCCCCTGTGGAGGCTCTCAGTATTTTGCAAGCTTCTCCTGCATTTCTCAGTTCAAACTCCAAGAGCACCTGAGTCAGCCTGTCTGTGTCTGGCTGCAGGATGTAGACATTGGTCAGGGCTTATCCCTGGTCTGAGGAGGGGAGACAGGAGGTGGGACCAGGCTGCTGCTCTTAGATGGGATGGTGGGGGGGTGGTCAGTCAGGGGCTTGTGTCAGGCAGGAAGCTCTGTCCTCTTCATTTGAATATTGCACACACATACAGTAGAATCTCATTATTTGCAGATTCTGTACTTGGAAATTTGCCTACTAACTAAAATGTATTTGTAAACCTAAAACCAGTACTTGCTTAAGAACAGTCTGCATCTCTTGAAAATGAAATAAAATAAGATCAATACTTGCTTTTGAGGTGATGCGTCCTATGGAGAAAATATGTATGTTGGACAGGCTCTGAACAGGCATGAGTTGTAGTGCTCTTGGCTGGAAGTTTAGTGAAGTATATTAGGAGAAACACATAAATAACTCTATTGTGTACTGATTGGTTGCTGAAAAGGCTGGAGCAGAGGCTCATAGGAACCTGGCCCTCTATTTCCCTTAGGAGCAGAGGTTCGGCATTCACTGAGTCAATGCTTGCAGCCACACCCTGGAACACAGGACTGGCTGTCACAGATCAAGCTGCTGCATGGCATGCATGAGGTGCCCAGAGCTTGGGTCTACCACACCCAGAGTTTTTACATTCATAGAAACCCACGTAAGTACCACCACCCATATCTAACTATGCAACACCTCCAGGGCCCAGAAAGTTCCATTGCATAGCCTCCTCCGTGGGCACCTGCCAAAGCTAACTGCTTTTCTCATCTCTGCCATCATAGATTCATCGTTTTAGCATTGCATGTAAATGTCAACCGTTGCGTCTGGCTTCTTTTGCTCCACACTCTCTGAGACTCATCCATGCGGTGGTGTCCATTGTTCACTCATGTTTCTTGATTTCTGTGAAGGATTTCATTGCACAAACCTATCCGCTGAAAACTGAGGTGCAGAGGCAGGGTGCTGGCAGAGCTGGTGGGCCTCCTTCGGGCACCTCACTGAGCAGGCTGAGCCAGTGCTGGCCGTTGGGAGATGCAGTCCACCTCCCTGCTGACCTCCAGTGAGCCCTCAAGCTGTCCCTCCCCTCCCCAGCCTCCTTCTCGGTTGCCTCAGTTGGCCGGTGGGAGTCCAGGTGGGATGCGTGCTGTTCCCCAGGGCGGCACGCAGGTTACTTGCATGATGAGGAGAGCTGCTCAGCTTTGAACTGTCTTATGTTGGGGGTCCGTGCCATCTTTTGCTTAAAGAAGGGGTTCTCCAGCTAACGAAGTGAAAAGATACTGGGCCTTGCAACCCTGGTGTTGGGAATTTGAGGGGCTGGAGAGAGCACCAGATGGGCTCCCTGGAGCAGGGAAGTCCCTGAGACCCACCCACACCCCAACCCATAGTCTGCGCACCTGCTTGTAGCTGTGTTCTGACTTGCTCTGCTCCTGGTCTTGAACCCTGCAGACTCAGAAGAGGCAGGGATGGGGCAGCAGAGAAGGGGAGAGGGGGAGAGGGCTCAGGGCAGGGCCTGTAGGCTGATGAACTGGATCCTGCCTGATGATCTTGGAGGGAAGGAAATAAAGTCCAGAATAACTTGCAGGTGATTTTTGTCTACTGGACTGTGTTTGGAAGAGACGTAGTGCCAAGACTTTGTAGGTCTCCAAAGTCTCCAGAGGTAACGTGTGTGTGTGTGTGTGTGTGTGTGTGGTGTGTGTGTGTGTGTGTGTGTGGTGTGTGTGTGGTGTGTGTGTGTGGTGTGTGTGTGT
>NW_012116488.1:920882-951337 GCF_000951035.1 Colobus angolensis palliatus
GTGGGGGCAGGTTTCAGAAATATTTATGAATGGAATGATGACTGGAATGAAGACACAGCTGTGGGCTGTGACTGTCTGTCCTCCCCTGAGGGCCTTCTCCCTCCTCCTTCACTCTCCCCTCCACCCTCCCATGTCTCCCTGAACACCTCCCTCTCTGTCCCAAGGCTCCAGGCTCTTGGAGTGGACGGTGGGAGGCAGGGAGTGGCAGCCCCAGGCTGGGGCACCTAGGAGGATGCATGCTTGGGATTTATTCTGGATGGGTCACTGAGAAGCCACGGAGGGTCACTCTATAAACCAGTTGTACTGCCTCCCCAGGGCCCCTCCTCCCCTCTGCCTGTTCCCTCCCCCACTGCAGCCACCCGCAGACCCCTCCCCCAGCACTCTGTGTCTTTGAGGACCTTTGCCGCTCCTTGGGTTTTCAACATTAATACTCAGTTTATTAAAGTAGCACATATAAAATCTCATTTTTGCCAGGCACAGTGGCTCACGTCTGTAATCCCAGCACTTTGGGAGGCCGAGGAGGGTGAACCGCTTGAGCCCACGGGTTCAAGACTAGCGTGGCCAACACGGGGAAACCCTGTCTCTCTAAAAAATATGAAAATTACCCAGGCTTCATGGCGTGTGTCTGTAGTCCTAGCTACTTGGGAGGCTGAGGCACGAAGATCGCTTGAACCTGGGAAGCCAGGGCTGCAGTGAGCCAAGATCATGCCACTGCACTCCAGCCTGGGTGACAGAGCGATACCCTGTCTCAAAAAATAAAATAAAGTAAAATAAAAAATAATAAAATCACCTTTTCCCCCTAAATGTTTGGGTTTATTTTACCAATCTTATTCATCTACCAGTCCCTTTCGAGGGGCCTCTCTGGCCTTTTAAAGGAGCTTATGAATGAAGTGTCTTCCATTGTCCTTGTCAGCACTTCGGATGCACACAGGCTTCACAAGCAGCGACTTCACAGCGCAAACCTTTCAGTATACTGATTCTCGAGTTCTTCAAAAATTCCAATGTTGTCTGAAAAGGCAGCTCAATCATTTCCTTTATTTTCTCTTAATGTCACAGCTCTGAGTCAGCCACACGTGGACGGATCTGTAACAGCAACGATAATAACCACGGAAGCACGTTTCCTACATGTCCAGGTGCCAGCTGCAAGTGCCAGCGCTCAGCACACCGGGTCTCCTTCCATCCTCACTGCCGTGTGCGGTGGGCACGGGGACCCCACTTTACAGAGCACGCTGAGGTCCAGGGAAGGGCGGCACCCTTCCATCCCGGCCCTGAGTGCCGTCTGACCGCGTTACTCTGAGCTATCCCAGGCACACCCAACAGTGTGGAGGCCCCAGCCACTAGCACAGGCTGAACGCACAGATGACCCCTCAGTTCAACCCAGACACGATAATCCTAGGGTTGGCGGACTTTCTTCCATCCTGGAGGCTAGACTTGTCCGGGAGGGAGGTGAGGATTTCAGGAGTGGCCACTGCTGGAGTGGCCCTTCCCCTAGGTGAGGGCTTGCTTTCACAGTGAGCATTCCTGAGTTAGGGTAAATAATTCCCCAGTTCTTACAGAACCTCCTAGTTTCACTGCTAGCTTGAGAGTAGATCAGACTCTTTCTGCTCACCTTGATGGGACCTGCTGCTAGGTTGTGGCTGGATTCTGGCCTGCGTTCTCTCCTCACCTGGCCTGCATTCTCCCCTCACCTGACCTGCATTCTCCCCTCACCTGGCCTGCGTTCTCTCCTCACCTGGCCTGCAGGCCAGGCATCCCGCTCTGGCTTCCCGTTCCTCCAGGGGTGCTGCCCATCCCGAAGGCCGGATGACTGTCCCTGCTCCCTGCCGCCCTCCTGCCTCCTGGCCCTGCTGCGTGCCCAACTGCTCATCTGGGGCACCTTATCTGCCAGTCTCAGCTTTGCTTAGCCCCAGGCACCATGCTTTTTTAATGGAACGGAATCCATTTGCTCCTGAGCTCTTCCAGGATGACAGGTGACACATTCCAGACGGGAGGTGGGAAAGCCAGCGTTTCCCTCCTAAAGCCCCTTGGACAAGGCTCTGACCCAGCCCCCAGGCCCTCCCTGTCCCTTCCCACACTGCTGCCTCCTGTCCGCATCTTCCTGAGCGCCCAGCACGCATTCCCTTTCTCCTACAGAATAATGGGGAGACTTACGGGTTAAAAATAACCCCAAACCCCAAACCCCCATCTGACTCCACATACACAGGCTGTGACAATTCCTCGCCAGGCACTGGGATCTTTCCCAGGCCGCTGCATAGGCTGCTGGCTCTTCTGGGACCCCCACCCCAGGGAACTCCTCCAGGCCCTCCTCCCCTCCCTGGAGACTCCCAGCCCCTCCCACTTTCCGCCTTGGGAGAGTGACAGCTTCCCTCCTTCCCACAGCGCCTCAGCCTGGAATCTCCACTTGCATGCATCTGGTTTCCTGTCTGGCTCCCTGCCTGGCTCCCCAGTTAGACTTCGAGTTCCAGGCCCAGTGTGGCCGGGCGTCAGCCATGCTGAGCAACCAAGGGGATGTCATGGGCTCCAACCCCCATCCTCACCTGCCCCACCCACCCTGCCTCTCCAGGGGTGCCTTAGAGTGAACCCCAGGCTGTCCCTGCTCTGCACCAGCATGCTGCCCTCCGGGGTCCGCGGCCTTCGGTGTCTGTGCCTCCTGCACTCAGATGCTTGCAGCCACTCCTCCGCCCCTGTGTCTCCTCCGCTTTCTCGGCTACCACAGCTTGGCCTTGTCGTTCCTGACCTCTTACCTTGGCCATATTTTCAAAATAAAGTGGAAATCCAGTCCTAATTTCATGAGACATGGAGTTTGCTGAGAGGGGGCGCAGGTGCCCGTGTGCCAGTAACTAGGGCTTAGCCGAGTGCCTTCTACAGCAGGCCTCCTAGACGCTGCCCCCAGCTCTGAGAGCCAGATGTGACATAACCAGCTCCGTGTCCAAGGTCCCCCAGGTGAGGGCCAAGGCTGCACACGGCTTTCTGTGGGTGGCGTCCAGGAAAGTGTTCTTGTTCCTCTTTCACCTTTCATTGGCAGTGCTTTATTCAGTGACACAGGGCATTGATGAGGCCCCGTTACAGTGGGGCGCTGAGAGGGCCCTTCCCTGCTCCTGCTTGTTGCTTGTTGGGGTCCTTACCCCTCCCCCGTCCCATTTCCTCCTGCATGTGCCAGTCTGTGGATCCTTCGCAGCCTGGTGCCACCCCACAGATGGTAGCTCGTGATGTCGACTTCTCTTCCGGGGCCTGGCTCGGGGAGGAGCTGGTGTTTGCTGGGAGAGTGAGTCAGCTGGTAGCTCTGTTTCCTTGGCCTGTGTGGGGTTTCTGTTTAGGAGGCACATGGGTGCTCCACAGTCTGAGTGAGCCCCTCCAGCTGAGACCCCACCTCACTGCCCACCGCGCTCCACCGTCTCCGGTTTCTCTTCTCTGGGTTGGTGTTAGTCAGCCCCACCCACCCGGATGGCAGGCCTCCTCTGTGTGCACGCGTGTGCGTGTGCGGGTGAATTTTCCCTGGGAGGTGGCTCCTGGGCTCCTGAGCGCCGATGAGCCTGATTTGTTTCCAGCCAGGGGTCCCCGCAAGCCCAGCTAGCAGAGCTCGGGGCTTTCTGGGGCTCCCTTATGCTGTCAGAGGGCTGGCTGCGTCCTCATCTGATGCTGCTGACTCAAGGCCTGAGTCATTGCCAACCTCCTTGTGGTGGTTGCTGGGCCTGGGGGGTTCTGGGCAGGTTGGGCATTGCGGGTGGATAGGCCCTGGGGGTGGGAGCTGTGGGACCACCGCCCTGCCCTGAGCAGCAGGGACCCTGCGTGGGCTGCATTCCAGAGCACGGGCCTGGCCTGGCCTACCTGGAGGGACTCCCCAGAGGCCAGGAGTGGCCCTGTGAACAGCGCAGTCCCGTGGTACAGCGGGAGGGTGCTGCGGCTGGGCCGGTCTGGGTCCTGGCTCTGCTGCTCGTGCTAAGGGAGGAGGCCACCCCTCGTATCGTCTTATGCCCAATTTCTGCCTCCAAAGAAAGAAGTAAAAACTAAAAGGCAGAAATGAAATCCACAGGCAGACAGCCCGGCGCCGCACCCTGGGCCTGGTAGTTAAAGATCGACCCCTGCCCTAATCGGTTCTGTTATCTATAGATTACAGACATTGTATAGGAATGCACTGTGAACATCCCTATCTTGTTTTGTTGCGATCTAATTACCGGTGCCTGCAGCCCCCAGTCACGTACCCCCTGCTTGCTCGATCAATCCCGACCCTCTCACACGCACCCCTTTAGAGTTGTGAGCCCTGAAAAGGGACAGGAACTGCTCACTCGGGGAGCTCGGCTCTTGAGACAGGAGTCTTGCCGATGCCCCCGGCCGAATAAACCCCTTCCTTCTGTAACTCGGTGTCTGAGGAGTTTGGTCTGTGGCTCGTCCTGCTACAGTGCTGTCTGCTGAGATGGGGTGGTGATAACAGTCCCACCTCCTAGGGCTGCTGGATGGCAGGTGTGTGTGAAGCCCCCAAGCCGGGCCAAGCTACCATCAATAAAAATGACCCAGATGCCAAGACATGGGTGGGAGGCAACGGCCTGGTCAACGGCCTGGTCAAAGTCCAGGGTAGGGGCCACGGGGCCGCTTCAGCTGTGTGCCGGGAAGGCTCCTCTGCACGCACTGAGCTGGGAGGGGTGAGAGGCAGAAGAAGGAGGGTGGGTTTGTTCCACCAGCAAGGAAAGGTGACAGAGGCCTTGAGTGCAGCTTGGGGACCCTGATTCACGAGAGTGGATTGGAGGGTCCCCCTTGGTGAGCGGCAGAGGATGGTATGGCCAGGCAGAGGGGGTGAGCTGGGGCAGAGCCGGTGGGATCTGCCGAATGGTAAGGGGATGCGTAAGCGTGAACCTGAGAGAGTGCATATGTTTGGGTAGCGGCCGGGGAATCAGCATTCACTCTTTGCAGAGGGCAGAGGTAATTTACAAATGATTGGGGACCCTCAGGAGCCCGTCTGGACCCTGTGTGGCCTTCCTCTGGGGCCTCAGTCCTCTGTTCAGCCCAAGACCCCCTAGAGAAGAGCCAGGACATCTGGGGTCTCCCAGGAGCAGCCTGGTCCCCTGCAGTCCTTTTTGGGGCCTGGAGTCGATACTACGGGAGCCACAGAGCTGTGCTGGCCGTGGAATCCTGGGAGCCCTGTTTGCCTCCGTCCCTGTTGGGGCAGCCCAGCTGGAGGTTTTTCCCCATCCATGTGGTGTGGGCTGGGTGCCCTGCCCCAGTGCTGGGCCTGATGGGCACTTAGGGAGGGCAGCTGGGCTGGGCCCACCCTCAGCCACTTCTCCCGGCAGTGCCATGACCCTGCTTACAGATGGACAAGGCCAGGGCCCGGGGCTGGCTTGGGCCCACAGAGTGGCTGCTGCAGCTAGGGCTGGGCCCATGCCTCCCCGACCTGGCTCCACCCAGCTCCTGGCATTTCCTTCCCCTTCTCCCCCAGGATGCCCAGCCCTCCCAGCGGGCCGGCTGGGGAATCTCATTACTCCCAACCTGTAGATGCAGAAACTGAAGCTGCAAGAGGGGAGTGGCTGGAGACTGGGAAGGAACCCAGTGGCAAGGTCGGAGTCTGCCCAGCTGGGTGGGGATGAGGCCTCTGTGCAGAGCTGTCAGGAGTCCTGGGGGAGAGTAGAGGGGCCACTGCTAGCAAACAGAGGGTGAACTGGGGCTGGGACCCACCCGGACCTGTGAGCACTGGTGTCCCTGGCCAGGTCACCTTTAGGGCCTCCTGGCAGGAAGCCTCCCACCTGGGCTGGCCCGTCTGGTCCTGGGCACCTGCTCAGGCCCCACAGGAGGGGCTTCCCATGTCAGGGCAGGAGCCTTCAACTGGGGTCTGGGGTCTCTGACCACCCAAGCTCTGCCATGTGGAGTGAAGGGACTTGACCCCTTTGAGCCTCAGTTTCTGCAGCTGTACCTAGGGCTGTGGGGAGGGGGATAGAAGGGAGAAGTAGGGGTGGGGGCGCTGGCAGGTCTTGTTTTGGGGGTTGGGAAGGGGACTGTCAGGAGACCCCAGTTGCTGAGATGGTGTGCGTGTGCACAATTGTGTGCCCACATCCCGAGGCACAGCTCCGGGATTACGGCCAGGCAAGAGTGGGGAGCCGACCCCAGTCAGCCACCCCCAGGGGCTTACAGAGCCGCTGGGGGTGCCAGGACTCTCCTGGGCCAAGCCTACCGCAAAGGGAGCAAGGCGGAGAGAGGGAGCCGAGTGGGGGGAGTGGGAGGAGCCACCAGGGGCTCCCAGCAGTGAGGGTTCCTTTGTCCGAGAGAAGGAGCTGAGAGGATCTCTGGGGCTCCCAGGGGAGGCTCTCATAGAGGGAGGAGGAGGGCCGACCGGAGCTCAGAGCAGGACCTGGGGCCACGTTGGTGGGCTGCTGTCCGTGTCCTCAGAGATTCCCCGGTGGGCTGGGGCCTGGCTCTGTGGCATTCCACATGGGCCAAGCCTCTTGCTTCTGGAAATTTCTCTTTTTTTCCTACCTCCTTGTGTTTTCTGATGGGTCCTTTCTTGGGCTCCCACCTAGGCCTTCCCCTCCCCTTCGCTCAGCCCAGTCTCCTGGGCAGGGTGGCCACCCAGAAGCTAAGAAGCCCTGTGGTCGCCTCTCTGTGTCCCTGAGATCCGGAACTGCAGCCCCGCCCACCTGCCTGCACTCCGCCTTCTGCCGTCCCGCGGGGAATTAGCTGCCTATGAGGGGTCCGCTGGGCTGGGGGCTGGGGAAGGTGGCTCGGCAGCCCGCAGCCCTGCGTTCTCCAGATGGATTGCAGGAGGGGTGCTCTAGGGAGCCCCCGGGCTCCGCTGTAGGGGAGGGCAGGCTTCGCGCTGCTGCGTGGGGGCCGAGGTGGCAGCTGCGGTGCTGAGTCACGCTCCGGAAAATGAAGGAAGCAGAGTTTCCACCACCATCTGCCTCCTCCTTGGGAGGAGGAGGAAGGGGAGGAGGTGGAAAGAGGTGGAGTAAGGGAGCCGGGCGCAGAGCAGGGCTGCAGGCACGGGGTGGGGACATCTGGCAGGCCAGTGCCCTGCCTGTCCCAGACCAAGTGGGGTGAGGGCAGGTGGTTCTTCCCGAAGCAGCTCTCACCTCTTCATCAGTGAAGGGGGTGTTCAGTGATCCGCCTAGCAGAACCAGGCCACACCAGGGACTCCCTCCTCCCTGCCCCACCTGGGGGAACCAAGAACCTCCAGGGCTCTCCGGAGCTCAGCAGGCTTAGGTGCTAAGTCCCACTGCCCCCGCGTGTGGCCTGGCTGTCCCCAGTCCCCAGAGGCAGTGGGAACGTGATACAAAGTCCTCAGCCAGCCACAGCCTTCTGTCCCCCATTGCATTAGGAACCTCCAGCCTCCTGGCCGCGGAGTCCAGGGCAGTGGTGGGGGGAGGGGGCTACTCTGAAGGGGGTGTGGTGAGGCCCCACCAGCTCTCCCTCTGGAAGGTGGCTGCTGCCTGTCAAACCCAGGGGTGCGGCCAGTGGCAAAAACGGGAGCTGAGTAGGTCTGTAGGTTTCAGCTCTAGTAACCGCAGACCCCAGTCTCAGCCTTCTCACCCCTCAGGCGGCCCTGGGGCAGGGATCCCTCTTTGCTTCCTAGGCATGTGATTTGCCTCTCTGGGCTTTCTGCTCTTCTACTAGAATGGGTGGTCCTGACACAGGGAATCCAGCAGGAATCCTGGGCCGGTTCTGGCGGGGCAGTCCCCCGGCTGCTGTATGTGGCTCTTCATAAGGACACAGGAGTCAGGAACCTTGTGGCTGCAAAGGCCAGAGACCCGACCTAGTGAGGGCAAAAGAGGGAGGGAATTGATGGGCTGATGTCATAGGAGGCAGGGAAGGTGGCCAGGCCAGGACAGCTGTCCCCGCACCCCCCCACAACACCCGCCTCTGACTCTACTTCACCCTGATTGTGCTGTTCCCTCCCCCGGCTGGGGCCACAGTGGCTGCAGGTCCAGGCTCGCTGCTCCTTGCCCTGGGGCCCTGGGAGGAGGGACAATATTGTTTATGAGAAGTCTTCCCCTAGGAGTAACCCTGGGAACATTGGGGCTCCCAGGCCCACCCTTAAACAGTCTCTGGGAGGAGGACTAGGGAGAGGGAGGTGCTACGAATGGAAGACCTTTTCTAAAACACAAGGTTCAAAAGGCGGGGTGGTAGCTTCTAAGTGTGGGGTCTGCAGGTGCTTCGGACCTGCCTACCTGAGGCCCTTGCCCACAGGCAGAGGTGGCCTTGCTGGAAGGGCGCGGTGCTCATGACCACCTGCCACACTTGTGTCAGACTGGACACAGGGCTGTGGAGGCCTCCCAAGGGCTGCTGGGGAGGCGCTGGCCAGCCTGGCCTGGCCATCAGGATGATCAGGGTCCAGAGACAACTCCTTGGTGCTGGGAGTGGAGAGGTCACCTTTGTGTGATGTCTGATTGGTGCTGGGAAGTCAAGGATCCTGGCAGGCAGGGCTTTGAAGTCTGTAGGCAAGTCACCCCCCACCACCCCTAGCAAGGCACCCAGGTCCGGGACATATAACTTGTGTGGCAGCACATGGGGCTTCCTCTTCCTGGAGCATAACCAAACATTCCCATTTTACAGATTCAGAATCTGAGCAGGAGAGTCCCAGAGGAGATAAGAGGTGTCAGAGCTGGGAGTTTTCCCATCAGCTGGCACTTCATTTACTCCCACTCTGGCCCAGTCATGGGGCACGTAAGGCTGCTTAGTGTTAAAACCTCTTACATAGTCCAAATCCCATTCATTCACCTACCCATCCAGGCATCCACCCATCTATCCACCAATCTGTCTACTCTTCCACCCACCCAGCCAACCTGCTCCATCCATCCATCCATCCATCCATCCATCCACTCATCCACCTACTCATCCATCCACCGATCCACCCATCCATCACCTATTCATCCACCAACCCACCCACCCCCATTATCCATCTGTCCATCCATCCATCTATTCATCCATTCACCCACCACCATCCGTCCATCTAACCACCTACCCACACATCCACCCACCCAGTCCATCCATCTGTTCATTCATTCACCCATCCACCCACCATCCATCCATCCACCCATTCACCCACCATCCATCTATCCCCCATCCACCCACCCCACATCTATTCAACATTAATTGAAAGCCTGCTATGTGCTGGGCACAGAATTGGCAGTGGTGGTACCAGGTAAGCAAGGGCACAGCATCACCCAAGTGGGTTGTAGCTTTAGTAAATAAAGGTACAGGGCACGGAGGTAAATTTGAATTTCAGATAAATAATGAATACAGATTTAGGATAAGTATATCTGATAGGGTTTGGATTTGTGTCCTTACTCAAATTTCATGTCAAATTGTAATCCGCAGCCTTGGAGGAGGGGCCTGGTAGGAGGTGACTGGATGATGGATGCGATTTCCCCCTTGCTGTTCTCCTGATAGTGAGTTCTCAGGAGATCTGGTTGTTTAAAAGTGGGTAGCACCTCCCCTTTGCTCTCTTCCTCCTGCTCCAACATGACTGTAAGCACAGCTGAGTCCTCCCCAGCTGTGCTTCTTGTATAGCCTGCAGAACCATGAGTCAATTAAACCTCTTTTCTTTATAAATTACCCAGTCTTGGCTGGGCGCGGTGGCTCAAGCCTGTAATCCCAGCACTTTGGGAGGCTGAGACGGGCGGATCACGAGGTCAGGAGATGGAGACCATCCTGGCTAACACGGTGAAACCCCGTCTCTACTAAAAAAAATACAAAAAACTAGCTGGGTGTGGTGGCGGGCGCCTGTAGTCCCAGCTACTCAGGAGGCTGAGGCAGGAGAATGGTGTAAATCCAGGAGGCGGAACTTGCAGTGAGCTGAGGTCCGGCCACTGCACTCCAGCCTGGGCGACAGAGTGAGACTCGGACTCAAAAAATAATAATAAAAATAAAAACATTAAAAAATAAAAAAATTACCCAGTCTCAGGTAGTTTTTTTTTTTTTTTTTTGAGATGGAGTTTAGCTCTTGTTGATCAGGCTGGAATGCAATGGTATAATCTTGGCTCACTGCAACCTCCGCCTCTTGGGTTCAAGCAATTCTCCTGTCTCAGCCTCTCCAGTAGCTGGGATTACAGGTATCTGCCACCATGCCTGGCTAATTTTTGTATTTTTGGTAGACATGGGGTTTCATTATATTGGTCAGGTTGGTCTCGAAAGCCTGACCTCAGGTGGTCCATCCGCCTTGGCCTCCCAAAGTGCTGGGATTACAGGTGTGAGCCACTGCACCCGGCCTCAGGTGGTTCTTTATAGCAATGTGAGAACGGGCTAATATAATGTCCTGTGCAATATTTGGCACCAGCATGTCCCAAATATTGTATGAGACACTCTTGTACTGAAATTTATTTGTTGTTTATCTGAAATTCAGATTGACCTGGGAGTTCTGTATTTTATCTGACAACCCCACCCCAAGGTGCTTGCTGTCAGGGGGTGAAATGATGCAGGTGGGAGATGCCTGGACGCATGCAGAGGGCTATAGGACAGGGCCGCTCTTCCTGCCTGCAGGAGTTGAGCAAACCTCTCTGGAGAGAGCTCCACCTGTGTGCTGAGCACCTTTTGTCTTCTCAAGAGCCTCCACACCTTGGCTGTGCCTTCAATGTATTCCGTCCCTCAGAGTCTTCCAATAGCACTGGATGAACTCAAGCCTCTGCTGATACTGTCCGTATTAGTCTGTTTTCACACTGCTATAAAGAACTGCCTGAGACTGGGTCATTTATAAAGGAAAGAGGCTTAATTGACTCACAGTTCCGCAGGGCTGGGGAGGCTTCAGGAAACTTACAATCATCGGGGAAGGCGAAGGGGAAGCAAGTGCTTTCTTTACAAGGTGGCAGGAGAGAGAGAGAGTGTAGGGGAAACTGCTACTTTTAAACCATCAGATCTCATGAGAACTCACTATCAGGAGAACGGCCTGGGGGAAACCACTCCCTGATCCAGTTACCTTCCACCAGGTCCCTCCCTACACACACGGGGATCACCATTCGAGATGAGATTTGGGGTGGGGACATAGAGCCAAACCACGTCACTGTCTGCAGCAGCAGGTCCAAGGCACCCATTCCTCATAGTGGAGTCTCTGCGGACAGCAGGGCTTTCCAACCCGTCCCCTTCCTGCAGACAGCCCCCGCAGGGAGTCCCCCGCTGGCACAGCAGGCCAGGGTCTCCCCCAACTCCCCAGCCTGGCAACACCCTCAGGACAGGACGCTGACTCAGACCTTCTGAGTCTGCAGGGCGCGTGCAGCGGTCCCCCACCTCTGGCCCACCCCTCAGTTCCTCCAAGGCTTCAGCCCTCCGGCTCCTGCTTACCCTCCCATCATGCCTGTGGCCGCCCAGGGCAGTAGGCTCCTCATGAGGCTCCATCTGGGCATTTGCTCTCGCCTCTTTCTGCCAGACTATCACCTCCTGAAGGGAGGCCTGAGTCTCTTTGTTGTTTTCTCCCCTGTTTATGTTTGGCGATAAGAATAGCAGCTACTGTGTAAGAAGGGCCTCCTGTGCGGTATAGGCACTTAGAAAAATCATCTAATTTAATCTTTCTAAAAACCCGATGCATTTGGTAATATTAGCATCTGCATTTCACAGTTGCAAAAACCAAGGCTCAGTGAGGGTGAGAAACTTGGTCCAGGTCACCCAGCTAGTGACGGAGCACAACAGAACAGCTTTATTAATTTGAAAAATGCTTGTTATTAAAACGCGAATGAATGCAAACATGTACAAAAAAGAGTCTCTAAAAGTCACTTTAAATCCAGCCACTAAGAAATGACCCTCATTAAACTACTAAACCTTGTTCCAGATGTCTTGCTTGGTACTTACGTAGAGAGACAGAGAAGAGGGCTGAAGAAGGGAAGAGCAGCTGAGAAGCGGAGGGGATAAGATGATAGCCTTTATTTCAGAATAAAATATCAAATTTTATTTCATTTGGATTTAAATGGAAAGAGTTGCTGCATTTCAGATAAATATTTTACCACAACAAAAGATACTGGTTCCTTAATGATCTCCTTAGATTTAAAAAAATGACCATGGAAAACGTTAAGTGGCTGGGTCATCATGTTTATGTAACCACATATTTTACAATTGCCAAGGTCTACTGATTCGGTAGGGGAATGAGAAGCACCACTCAGGCTTCCTCCCACGTTCCCTCCTTCCTCTGCTTCCCAAGTGTGCTGGTTAAATAAATGATTGTGTTTAGCTGACTTTTCACTGACATATAGTGGAGATATGGAAAGATACAGCCAGCCCAGCCTGGGCTCTCTTAACAAACTGAACACACTTCTCTAACTGACATCCAGACAGAATTAGACCATCCCCAGCCCCTGTACCCCCAGATCTCCCCATCAGCACCCCCAGGATAACTGTATCTTTTTTTTTTTTTCAGACGGAGTTTCACTCTTGTTGCCCAGGCTGGAGTGCAATGGCACAATCTTGGCTCACTGCAACCTCCGCCTCCCAGGCTCAAGTGATTCTCCTGTCTCAGCCTCTTGAGTAGCTGGGATTACAGGCATGTGCCACCATGCCCGGTTAATTTTTGTATTTTGTGTTTATTTATTTTATTTTATTTATTTATTTATTTATTTATTGAGATCAGAGTCTTGCTCTGTCACCCAGGCTGGAGTGCAGTGGCATAATCTCGGCTCACTGAAACCTCCACCTTCTGGGTTCACTCCATTCTCCTGCCTCAGCCTCCTGAGTAGCTGGGACTACAGGCGTCCACCAACACATCCGGCTAATTTTTTGTATTTTTAGTAAAGATGGAGTTTCACTGTGTTAGCCAGGATAGTCTCGATCTCCTGACCTCGTGATCTGCCCGTCTCGGCCTCCCAAAGTGCTGGGATTACAGGCGTGAGCCACCGTGCCCGGCCTAATTTTTGTATTTTTAGTAGAGACGGGGTTTCACTATGTTGGCCAGACTGCTCTCCAACTCCTGACCTCAGGTGATCCACCCGCTTAGGCCTCCTAAAGTGCTGGGATTACAGGTATGAGCCACTGTGCCCTGCCAGATAACTACATCTTATCTGCCCTCTTCCTAAAAGGGGATTCCACAGTGTCTGGTTTCCTCCACTCAGCATACAGTCTGCAAGGTCGCCTTTGTTGCACAAGATTATACCTCAGTCATTGTCACTGCTGAGCGCCATTCCATGGGGTGAGCAGCCCCCACTCATCTATCCCTTCTACAACGAATGGGCGTTTGAGTGGTTTCTGGCTCTTGGCTTTCGTGTGGCCATGAACGTGCTCACACAGTACATGTCTTTGGTGAACAGGTGCAAGCATTTCTGTCGGGTGAAACTTGGCAGTGGGTCCACCTGTGTTCAGCTTTAATAGTTACTATCCAGCACTTCTCTATAGTGGTTCTATCAGCTTTCACGTGACGAGCAATGTGTGAGGGTTCTGGTTGCTCCACAGCCTTGCTGATAACTGGAAGTGTTCACCTCGTTCGTATTGACCAGTCTGTGGGTTGTGATATTACTTCATGATTTAATTTGCATTTTCATGATAGCCAAGGAAATTGGGGTATCTTCTTACATGTTTACTGACCGCTGGACTATCCTCTTTGGTGAAGTGTCTTCAAATCTTTTCACTCACTTCCTAGGGAGTCGTCTATCCTTTTCTTGTTGATTTGTAGGAGTTCTTTACATATGTTTTGGACATAAGACTTTTGTACTTGGCTGTACACTTGTATTGCAAATATCCCCCACCTCCTTTGTTGTGGTTGTTATACGTGTGGTTTTACTTGTATTAAATTAAATTATTTAATTAATTTATTTTCTGAGACAGGGTCTCACTCTTTTGTCCAGGCTGCAGTGCAATGGCACAATCTCAGCTCACTGCAACCGCTGCCTCCTGGGTTCAAGCGATTCTTCTGCCTCAGTCTCCCCAGTAGCTGAGATCTGAGATTATAGGCGTGCACCACCATGCCCAACTAATTTTTTGTATTTTTAGTAGAGATGGGGTTTCGCCACATTGCCCAGGCTGGTCTCGAACTCCTGAGCTCAGGCAATCTGCCCGCTTTGTCCTCCCAAAGTGCTAGGATTATAGGCGTGAGCCACCGCGTCTGGCCTACTTGTATTTTAAACTCTATAACATACTACGAGTATTGTTCTGAGCAGTCTATATTCAATTAAATTTACCCACATATTTTACTTTTTCTGGTATTCTTCATGTTTTTCTACACGTTCATGTTTACATCTGCGATCATTTTCCTCTTGCCTAGATATATTTCCTTTAATATTCTGTTTACGGCAGATCTGTCAAAGATGAATGCTCCTGGCTTTTGTTTGTCTGAAAAGTCTTTATTTCACTTTCATCTCAGAAGGATATTTTTTCTGGGTGTAGAATTTTAGGTTGGCCATGTGTTTTCTTTCAGCACTCTAAGGATATATTCCTTTGCCTCCTGGCTCCGATCAGTTCTCGTTCTTGATTCTCGGTCACATTTGCCTGCTTCTTGGTGTGTCTGTTAATTTGGGGTTGACACTGTGCATTGTGAACACGACATAGTAGGGACGTGCGATTCCGTTATCTTCCCCTCCAGATTATTGACTGTTTTGGTTTCGTCTCATCAAGCAGTTAACCTGACTGAACTCAAACGGTGAACACTGCCTCCTCTGTGTGGCTGGCAGGTCAATCTCTCTTCGGTTATGTGAGTTGCTTGGGATCCATCCTGTGTGCGTATAGCTCAAGTTCTGCCAGAGATCTGAGCTGAGTTTTTGATGCCGTCTTTGGGGAATCCCTCTCTATGGCTCTCTCCTTTCTGGGATTTCCCCCTCACATTCCAGCTGCCACGATCACCTCAAAGTCTGTCCTCTGGTTCTTCGGATCATTCTGTTTTCCTGACTGTCAACACCCTACTGCCTCTGTCTGGTTTTGGTCATTCAGAATGCAGTGAGTTTATGTATATACACATATATATGTATATTGTATATATATACACATATATATGTATATTGTATATATATACACATATATATGTATATTGTATATATATACACATATATATGTATATTGTATATATATACACATATATATGTATATTGTATATATATACACATATATATGTATATTGTATATATATACACATATATATAAAATATACATATATATGTGTATATAGATACATACATATATATAGAGAGATGGAGTCTTACTCTTGTCACCCAGGCTGGAGTACAGTGGTGTGATCTCAGCTCACTGCAACCTCTGCCTCCCGGGTTCAAGCTATTCTCCTGCCTCAGCCTCCCGAGTAGCTGAGATTACAGGCGCCAGCCACCACGTCCGGCTAAGTTTTGTATTTTTAATAGAGACGGGGTTTCACCATGTTGGCCAGGCTGGTCTCGAACTCCTGACCTCAGGTGATAAACCTGCCTCGGCTTCCCAAAGTGCTGGGATTACAGGCATGAGCCACTGCGCCCAGCCTAGTGAGCTTATATTATGGCGTTTATGTTTTGTCTGGCAATGACAGTTGTTATTTGCACAGGAGTTGTTCTAATTGGAGTCACCTGGCCTGTATTGGGAGAAAAACCTCAGGCAGTTAGGATGGACAGAGGGGCAGGTCCCTGTGTCCAACGGGGGATGGACCCGGGTGGACTGGTGTGTAGTTTGATGGGGTTCAGGCTTCCTCTGGTTTGCCCCGGTTTAGGGGATTGGTCTCTTCAGATTTCAGCTTGGGAGCCTGGCAGGTCTTGATCTCCCCGCTTTGAAAGGCTGTGGGAAATGCAGGCCTGCCTCGCAGAGCTGCTCAGCTCCTGAGCCTCCTCCTGCAGCAGCATTGAGATCCTACAAGTGTCTTGGAGTGGTGCTGAGGGCCCCACCGCGTGGTTGAGGCCCTGGACACTCCAATTTTGCTACTTTCCTCCCTGTGACCGTGAGAATCTTTGCTGGTTTCTTTCCCCCCAGCTGCAGCTCTCTGCCTGGGCCAAGCCCAATCCTTCGCCCAGTGCCCGAGATCGGCAAATGTCCCCAGGTAAAAAGATGGCTGTGGATCACCTGCTTATCTGGAATTTCAGTCTGCTAAGTCCTCGTAGCCTCCGCAGCTCCCCGATGCCTCCGCAGTGAGGTTTTCACCATGTGTCTGGCCTCCTCGGCTGTTGTCAGCAGTTGTGGTGGCCTTCCCTGTGGGACCTGCCTTTCCTACTTGAAAGCAGAAGTACAGGTATTATTATTATTATTATTACTATTTTTGAGACCAAGTCTTGCTCTGTTGCCAGGCTGGAGTGCAGTGGCGCGATCCTGGCTCACTGCAACCTCCGCCTCCCAGGTTCAAGCAATTCTCCTGCCTCGGCCTCCCGAGTAGCTGGGACTACAGGCATGTGCCACCAAGCCCAGCTAATTTTTTTTTTTTGTATTTCAGTAGAGATGAGTTTTTGCCATGTTGGCCAGGCTGGTCTCGAACGCCTGACCTCAAGCGATCCACCCGCCTCGGCCTCCCAAAGTGCTGGGATTACAGGCGTGAGCCACCGTGCCCGGGCAGAAGTCCAGGTATTAGTTTTTTTTTTTTTTTTTTTTTCTTTTTTTTTGAGATGGAGTCTCGCTCTGTCGCCCAGGCTGGAGTGCAGTGGTGCGATCTTGGCTCACTGCAACCTCCACCTCCCGGGTTCATGCCATTCTCCTGCCTCAGCCTCCCGAGTAGCTGGGACTACAGGTGCCTGCCACCGCACCCGGCTAATTTTTTGTATTTTTAGTAGAGACAGGGTTTCACCATATTAGCCAGGATGGTCTAGATCTCCTGACCTTGTGATCCGCCCATCTCGGCCTCCCAAAGTGCTGGGATTACAGGCGTGAGCCACCGTACCCGGCCCAGGTATTAGTTTTACACTGTCAAGGTGTATTACATTCTAGTCTGCATTCAGTAAGTTAGCCTTATTTCCAAGGCAGAATGGTTTTCATGTTCCCCCGCAGGCTCAGTGTCTGCCAGCCTCTTTGGAATTAGAAAGATCAAGGAAGAGACTGGACTGGAAAGCCTATTGGGATCCCTGCTTTCCATAAGGCATTAAAAATACCCTTTAAGGCTGGGTGCAGTGGCTTATGCCTGTAATCCCAGCACTGTGGGAGGCTGAGGCGGGTGGATCTCTTGAGGTCAGGAGTTCGAGACCAGCCTCACGAACATGGTGAAAGCCTGTCTCTACTAAAAATGCAAAAATTTGCCAGGCGTGGTGGCAGGCACCTGTAATCCTTGAGAGGCTGAGGCAGGAGAATCGCTTGAACCCCGGAAGCGGAGGTCGCAGTGAGCTGAGATGGCACCACTGCACTCCAGCCTGGGCAACGGAGCGAGACTCTGTCTCAAAATAAAAAACAAAAACAAAAACAGAGAACCCTTTAAAATGCAGGTGAGTGTCTTTTGCCCTAGCAACACCAATCCTGGGTCTTTACCTCACGATAGCATCTTACAGGTGCTCAAAGACCAAGCTACCAGGATATTTGTGGCACTACTGTTTAGAATTCTGAAAGAGTAACCCCGGAAGGAGTCAGTTTCCAACAATATATGGATGTGTTGAAAACAAATTGGTTTATTTATGCACACAGCATAATGCGAGGTCATTTAAAATATTGTGTCAGAGTGAGTGGAAACATGGTCAGATTTTGTCACTGACAGATGTAAGTGGCATTCATAGCAGCCTGTGTTGTGTGGTTGGCATTGTGTGTGTCACATGCATGGAGGTGTCTGGACAGGTGGAAAGTACTTGCAATCACAACAACTGACCTCGGGCAGTGGCTATTGGTTGTTCAGAATTCTTTCGGCTTGCCTATATTTTCTGGTGTTTTAAAACGATTATGTTTTTTTTTGTGGCCATGTATTTTTGAGATACTTTTTTTTTTTTTTTTTTTGAGACAGAGTCTTGCTCTGTCACCCAGGCTGGAGTGCAGTGGTACTGTCTTGACTCACTGTAACCTCCGCCTCCCAGGTTCAAGCGATTCTCCTGCCTCAGCCTCCTGAGTAGCTGGGATTACAGGCACCTGCCACCATGCCCGGCTAATTTTTGTATTTTCAGTAGAGACAGGTTTCACGATTTTGGCCAGGCTGGTCTTGAACTCTTGACCTCAAGTGATCCACCCACCTTGGCCTCCCAAAGTGCTGGGATTACAGGCGTAAACCACCACCCCTGGCCTGAGATACAGTTTACCCAGAATAAAATGCATAGACCTAAAGTATATGAGTTTTGGCAAATAAAGAGGTCCATGGAACCCACACCCAGCACAAGCCTGGGGACACTGCACCACCTCAGAGGGTTCCGGCCTTCTCTAGTCTACAGTGTATTGTGGGTAACACAAGTGAATCAGAGAAACGTGCTTTCTCAGCTGGCAGAGAGAAGTTGTGTATAAGCCTGGGCTCTCCGATTAGATCATTCTCACCCGGGTGCTCTGCAGCCAGGGGGTGCCAGGGAAGATGCCCCATAGGTGCCCTCTGCCCGGGCCTGGGGGAGGAGGGAGGCCCTGCTGCAGGGGAGCTGGGAGCCACTGTGGCCACCATGGAGGCTGCCACTCTCCTGGCTCCAGAGCCATCTCGTTGGGGGTGCTGGTTGTGGGGACAAAAGGCCTTTGTACCCGGGACAACCTCAGCCCTGCTGTACGGGTGGGAGGAGAGAACGGCCACATTCTGGGCTGGAGGGTGGGTCACCGGACACAAGGCCTTTCTTTCTGAGCTGCTAGTGCATGTTGGCCTGGCTGGGGACCCTGCTGGCGCCTCTGTGGCCGCTGAGGGCAATTCCAACCAGCTTCGTGGACAGTGGCCGATGGGGCTGGGGACGACGCCTGCTCTGGGGCTAGAGAGAGGGGCTCAGTCTCAGGAAAAGGGGTGGGGCGGTGCGTGGGACTCAGCCACCCTCTGCGACTGAGGCCTGCCACCAGCCCAGGGCCAGCCCTCGGGGAAGAGGCCACACCAGGGCCTGCGGAGTCGTGGTGGAGCTCTCTGGTGGTGGAGGGTTGCCCACATCCTTCTCCTCTTCCTTTCCCTGGTCTACACCTGCCCAAGGTATGAAAAAGCCCAGGCCCTCTCTACAGCCTGCAGACAGCACCAGGCCGGGCGAGGGTGCAGTTTGAGGACAGGAGGGGCAGCCATTTGGAACTGGGACCTGTGGGCCACCAGAGAACCTAAAAGCAAACATGTCTGGCCAGCGACGGGATTAACTCTGAGTGCGAAATCAAAACACTTCCTGTCAGTGTGAGCTCACTCAGTGATTTAGCGAATGAACACGGTCTTCCCGAGCCCCTTCCTGAGAGTTTGGCCCTCCCCGCCCTGGGGTCCCTCCTGGAGCTTCCGGCCTTGATAGCTCCGTAGAAAATGCTAAGAGCCCAAGAAGGTTGTGAAGGGTGTGTGTGTGTGTGTCTGTG
This sequence comes from Colobus angolensis palliatus, assembly GCF_000951035.1. NCBI lineage: Eukaryota > Metazoa > Chordata > Mammalia > Primates > Cercopithecidae > Colobus > Colobus angolensis. The sequence goes on from NW_012116488.1 coordinate 940,155, forward strand.
TGTGTCTGTGTGTGTGTGTGTCTGTGTGTGTGTGTGTCTGTTTTTGTGTATGTCTGTGTGTTTATGTGTCTGTGTGTTTGCATCTGTGTGTGTGTCTGTGTGTTTGTGTGTGTCTATGTGTGTCTGTGTGTGTTTGAGTCCGTGTGTGTTTGTGTGTGTTTGCATCTATATGTGTGTGTCTGTGTGTTTGTGTGTCTATGTTTGTGTGTGTTTACATCTGTGTGTATGTGTGTGTCTGTGTGTGTGTGTGTTTGCATCTGTGTGTATGTGTGTGTGTGTCTGTGTTTGTGTGTGTGTGTACATCTGTGTATATTTGTGTCAGTGTCTGTGTGTGTGTGTGTGTGTGTGTGTGTGTGTGTACTGGGAGGGCAGTGGTCCCAGTTCCTCGGGGGCATCAGGCTCTGTAGCAGGGCCCATCTCAGCAGAAGGGTGCAACAGCCTCACCCACACTGTCCAGGCAGGTCTCTTGGGACCCCTTTTAGCCAGCACAGGTGGCTTCTCCCTAGGCTAAGACATAAGACACTATCTGTCGTGGTGGTGCTTCAGACGGCAGCACAGGGAGCTGCAGTCTTTCCCAGCCCAAGGTGCCCCAGGGCCTGCCTTGGGATGCAGGTTCCTGCCAGAAGTGCCTTTTGCTGCCTGGAATCATGCAGAATGTGGGCTCTTCCCAGGTCAACCTGGGGAGCCCCAGTCGGGAGGTGAAGATGGGTTCAGGAGATCATAAAAAGGAAAAACCAACCAGATCCCAATAGAAATCCGCTGGGGTGTTGGGGTCATCTTGAACCAAGGGGAGGGAGGAGAGGGGCTGCAGCTGGGGTGGGGAGTCGTGAGAGGGAAAGAGGGTGAAGCCTGCTCACAGGAGCTGCCCGTGGCCCAGGCTTTGGGTGGTGAGCACACAGGTGCCAGCAGGTGGAGGCCCAGGCTTTGGGTGGTGGGCACACAGATGCCAGCAGGTGGAGGCCCAGGTTTTGGGTGGTGGGCACACAGATGCCAGCAGGTGGAGGCCCTGGCTTTGGGTGGTGGGCACACAGATGCCAGCAGGTGGAAGCTGAGCAGGGAGGAAGTTCTCATCAGCTCACCTGCCCTCCTGTAAGCCCCAGGCTGGCCTGGACTATGTAGGGAGCCTTTGGGGTCAAAAGCAATCCACCCCCTATAACCTTTTCCAAGGGCATGGACACCTGTAGGAAGGGAGGGAGATCAAATACTTTGGTTCAGATTATAGTTTTTTGTTTTGTTTTTGTTTTTTGTTTTTCTAAAAATCAGAAAATGGTGAAGATGTAATCACCACACTCAGGTGTAACTTCTGCAGCTGGATTTCTAAACTAGAACCACTGGTCACAGGATTCAGATGTCCCTGAACTTGGATGGAAAAACGTTGCATCTTTATTTTCACCAACCTCTAGCCTAAAGTGAGTGTTCCTCAATAGAGAATGTGGCCAAAGGACCTGGCAGTCTCCACAGAACCTGGGACTCCACTGTCAGCAAAGTCCTGTGTATTTTCCCATCGTGTTTCAGTTGCTTTGACGTCTTGAAGCTTCATTTTTGTTCCTTCTTCAACACTGTTGGTCATGAGAGCTGCTGCTAGATCTGAATCAGTAGGTTTGTTTATCTGTTGCCCAGGCTGGAGTACAGTGGCACAATCTCGGCTCACTGCAACCTCCACCTCCCTGGTTCAAGCGATTCCCCTGCCTCAACCTCCCGAGTAGCTGGGATTACAGGCGAGTGCCACCACACCCAGCTGATTTCTGTAGTTTTAGTAGAGATGGGGGTCTCACCATGTTGGCCAGCCTGGTCTTGAACCCCTGACCTCAGGTGATCCACCCACCTCGGCCTCCCAAAATGCTGGAATTACAGGCGTGAGCCACCGTGCCCAGCCTGAATCAGTAGATTAACAAGAAATTCAATAACAATTACTTTATTATTTTGGTGACCATATTTCAATACAGTTGGTATATTAGTTGGTTCTCACACTGCTATAAAGATACTACCAGAGACTGGGTAATTTATAAACAAAGGAGGTTTTATTTATTTATTTATTTATTGAGACAGAGTCTTGTTTTTTCACTCAGGCTGGAGTACAGTGGTGCAATCTTGTCTCGCTGCAACCTCCGCCTCCTGGTTTCAAGTGATTCTCCTGCCTCAGCCTCCCAAGTAACTGGGATCACAGGTGCGGGCCACCACGCCTGGCTAATTTTTGTATTTTTAGTAGAGACAGGGTTTCACCACATTGGCCAGGCTGGTCTTGAACTCCTGACCTCAAGTGATCCACCCACTTCAGCCTCCCAAAGTGCTGGTATTACAGGTGTGAGCCAACTCGCCCAGCCCACAAAGGAGCTTTAATTGACTCACAGTTCTGCATGGCTGGGGAGGCGTCAGGAAACTTACAATCATGGGGGAAGGGAAGCAGGCACCTTCTTCACCAGGCGGCAGGAGAAAGAAGTGCAAGCAGGGGAAATGCCAGCTGAAGCCGGGGTCCAGGTGGTTCCTGAGGCCAAGGGGTCCCACGCCTGCCGCCTACTCGCTGGGACTCAGGGAAGTTGGTGGTGCAGTGCGGTCTGAGTCTGAAGGCCTGAGAGCTGGAGGGCTGATGGCATTAATCTCAGTGTCAGGGCCAGAGAAGGTGAGGTGAGTATCCCAGCTCAAGCAGCATGGCAGGAAGAGTGGGGCAAATTCACCCTTCTCTGCTTTCTGTGCTGTTGAGGTCCTCAGCAGACTGGGTGACGCCTCTGTAAAGCAGGTGGGCCCGCTTAACAGCACCCACTGATTCAAATACGAATCTCATCTGGAACACCCTCGGACATCCCCAGAAGTAACCAACCGGCACCCCACAGCCAGGGGAGCTGACACATAAAGTCAACCATCACACCGCCTGCGTGGAGAGGGAGCCCACAGGAGCTGGTGCTGCTGTCTCAACTCTGACCCTCGGCAGTGGGTTGTTCTAGCCCCTGCCCCTATTTGTCTGTAGCTCCCACCCAACAGTAAGGAACCTGCCCCACCACCCACCATCCATTGACCGAACTGATAAGCTCCAGTGTGCAGGGGCAGCCGTGTAGGAATTGCTCACCTGTACCCCTCGGCAGAAGCATGTGTCTACCGGGGTACAGGGCCCATGTGCAGGTCCATTTGCTTTTGGTTTCACAGACTTCATCGTTTGTGGGGGTACCCAGGTCAGCCCCTTCCCCCAGCGCCTCCAGTGAGGCTGCTCCCTACATCTGTAATACAGCCAGAAGCTCTCGCCACACACGGCCTGCCTTCCGTCCTAGACATCCAGCCTCTTGACTGAACTTTAAAATTTGCATACGTTAAGGCTTGCTCTTGCTGTAAAGCTCTGTGGGTTTTGACAGATGCATAGTGTCGTGTCTCTTCCCTTACAGTGTGGTTCACATTAGTTTCCCAGCCCTAAAACCCCCCTGTGTTCCACCGATCCAACCATTTCCTCTTTCCCAAACTCCTGGCAACAACTATTTCCATAAATGTGTTTTTGTGGTGGGTTTTTGGTGAACAATTTTATCAAATTAGAAATATTTCATTTGTTTCAATTTCTAATTTGCTCAGAAATTGTTAAAAAGTCACCAATGGCATCACTTGAGACATTGGGACCCTTTTTGCCCCGTCATCTATTCAGATGGTATTTGCATGGATTGGATTCTGATATTAAACCTTCCTTGAATTCCTGGGAGAAACCCTTAGACCTCTCAGGGTCCCAGCAGGAGACAGACCCACATTTAGAGCAGGTTACTTGTAGCAGTGTTTAACAAAGGGGCTCTTTATAAAGGTGGGACAGAGTATTGGAAACCTCAAGGGGCAGTACACGTCCCAGGACTGGCCAAAGGCATGCGTGGTGGAGAGAAGTTTCTGGAATGTGAAGGAGAGTGCTGTGGAGAGGGAGATGCCTGGAGAGGAGCCATGACATTCCCAAGGTCACCTTACACAGTCATCTGCCATCATTTGCAGATCACATGTCAGCTTACTTAGCAAGCCCAACAGAATGGACAGGAAAACTTAATGTTATAAACACATAATTCTCCCCAGATGGACATAATAAATTCAATGTGATTCTAATCAGAGTCTCATTTGGGCTTCATTTTTTTTTTTTAAGAAATCAATAAATGCACTCTACATTTTACATGGAAGAATACCAATCAAAAGCAGCTAAGATGGTTTGAGAAAGAAGAAAACGGACACGCTGCTTGCTCCTACAAAGCCGGGTAACTGAAAGCGGCAGTGGAAGAGGCTGGGACCGTGGAGGGAGACCCAGGCTGCACGGGGTGGGAGACGGCTCCGCCAGGCGTTTCCTCCTGGCGCCCCCGGGGAGCTGAGGTTTGCGTAATTAATACTTGTGCTTGGTGGGAAGGAAGTGAGAGCAGAGGGCGCTGGGCCATTACTTCTCACTTTCTGGGACTCCAGCATCCCCAGGCAGGAGTGTCTCTGTCCTGGCAGGCAGGTCTTGGGCCTCAGGTCTGAACATCTGAATGTCTGTGCACCCCTGCCAGGGCCCCTCTTGGTCCTGCAGGCTCCTGGCGCTGACTGGGGCACAGGGAGCCCTGAAGATGTCTGGGGGTCTGTGGGTGCTGCAGGCACCGCTGGCTGGTTAGAGTCACAACAGTCCCCCATTGTGGGCACTTTTCCTTCCACTTCACAGTGGAGGAAACGGGTTCTGAGAGGCAGCAGCTTTCCCAAGTGCAGGTGGGGCCAGGACTTGAACCCAGATCCCTGAGAACCTGACCCCAGGCATCTGCTCTTGCTCTTCAAGCTTCCAGACAGAGAAGGAGAGGGGGTGGTGACCATCATCGGGAGGGGCTCCAGACGGAGGACAGGGCAAGGGAGAGCCCATTGGGCGACCTGGGGTGGAGGCACCCGGGGAGCCCAAATCAGGGCACCTGGGAGGAGGAAGTTCCCAGAGGACTGCAGACCCTGCAGCTGTGCCTCTGAGGTCAGAACTGCCCACGCCCGCCAGGCAAGACGTGTGGCTCCCGGCTGCAGCCATCAGGGAGGAAATTCACGTCTCAGCTGAGGTTTAAGACACACCTGAACCTCTGCTAAAAATACCTGAGCAGCGTGGGTCTGGTGGAGTCGGCTGCAGGGTGCATCTGGGTGGGGGTCCCAGTGAAGCCAGAATAGGTGCCAGCGACCTGGAGAACGGTGCAGTGCGGTGGGGGGTGTGGATGCTGGGCCTGCAGACCAGCTCCACAGGGGAAACTGAGGTGGGGTGGGGAGGGCACAGTGAGTGGCTGGCCCGCGGAGCCCCGTTTGTGGCTTTGCTGGCAAACTGTGAAGCCCGCGCAAAGTAGGAGAGGCCATGGGCTGGCGGGAACCTGGGCGTCCTGGGCTGCCCAGAACGTGCTGCCTCAGTTTACCCAGCTGTACCATGCAGAGACCAACCTTGCCCCTCCCTTTCTCACCAGTGGTCAGTAAGATTCGGGTGGTGTTGGACATCGCCTGAACAGATGTGGAGGTGGAGGGAGGTTGAGGTGTAGGCAGGGGCTGTAAAGTACCCTGCAGTAATGGGGGGCAGGTGTTGGACACTGGGGTGCCAGAATCAGGCCCTGTGACCTCAGGGAGGCTAACCTGACTTGTGGTTCCCAATCCCCTTCTGGGTGAGTGGACATGCTCCCCTCCCTTGATGAAGAGGGCTTGTTGGGGTTCTCTTCATCGACAAGGATGGGGTAGGAGCAGGGAAGCTTTGGAGCGAGAGGCTCTGGGCTGGGAAAGAGGGAGCCCTGTGACTAGTCGGGGCAGGTCACTCTGACACCGGTCTCACTGTGGAGAGGGTGGTGTTGCTGAGACCCGCATGGGCTTGTGATTCCAGGGGCCCCACCGGAATCCAGGACCACGAAGGTAGGGGGTGCTGGTGGTTTCTGAGTACCTTCCCACGCTGCCCCCATGGCAGACCCCTCCCAGGAGATCCCAAACATTCCCCACTATGCAGGGGAAGGGTGGAGCCCCCCTCCCCGGGACTGCCTGCCTGGAGTCACCTCCCCTGGGCCTGTGTGTCCCTCCTGGGGAGGGACGGAAAGGAAGGTGGCAGCTGGAGGACGTCCAGAGATCACTGACCAGCACCAGGCAGACAGGAAGACTCTGGAAGTCAAGCTATGACTTTTTTGAGACAGGATCTCGTTCTGTCACCCAGGCTGGAGTGCAGTGTTGCGATCTCAGCTCACTGCAACCTCCATCTCCTGGGCTCAAGTGATTCGCCTGCCTCGGCCTCCCAAAGTGCTGGGATTATCCGCATGAGCCACTGCTCCCAGCCTAAAAGGGACATTTTCATTTCATCAATTTCTTTCTTTTTTTTTTTTTTTTTGAGACGGAGTCTTGCTCTGTCGCCCAGGCTGGAGTGCAGTGGCCGGATCTCAGCTCACTGCAAGCTCCGCCTCCTGGGTTCCTGCCATTCTCCTGCCTCAGCCTCCCGAGTAGCTGGGACTACAGGCGCCGCCACCGCGCCCGGCTAGTTTTTTGTATTTTTAGTAGAGACCACAGGGTTTTCACCGTGGTCTCGATCTCCTGACCTTGTGATCCGCCCGCCTCGGCCTCCCAAAGTGCTGGGATTACAGGCGTGAGCCACCGCGCCCGGCCCATTTCATCAATTTCTTAATTTCCACTTTAGAGGGCAGGAAACTAAATCAGCCAGCTTGGTCCAATGGCAGGGGTTTAAGTCCCTTCTGAGGCAGCCTGCCCTTCAATTGTGGGGGCTGCCTCAGGGCGCCTTTGATTTTGCATTGATGGGATGGTAGTACCACTCATCTTCCAAACCAGGACACCTTTGAAAGAGAAACACGTGCTCCTACCGGTGACGCCAGGACGCCAGGGATGGTGCAGCCCACCTGCAGAGCTGAGGCCAGGCTGTGTCGTGGGCTGATGCACTGTAGCAGCACCAGCCGCAGACAAAACTCCTCAGACACTGAGTAAAAGAACAAAGGGGTTTATTTGGCCGGGGGCATCGTCAAGACTCCTGTCTCAAGAGCTGAGTTCCATGAGTGAGCAATTCCTGTCTTTTTTAAGGGCTCACAACTCTAAGGGGGTGCGCATGAGAGGGTCCTGATCGATTGAGCAAGCAGCAGGTACGTGACTGGGGGCTGCATGCACCAGTAATCAGATCGGAACAAAACAGGACAGGGATGTTCACAGCGCTTTTCTATACAATGTCTGTAATCTATAGATAACAAAACTGATTAGGTCAGGGGTCGATCTTTTTTTTTTTAATTTTTTTTTAATTTTAATTTTTTTATTTTTGAGACGGAGTCTGGCTCTGTCACCCAGGCTGGAGTGCAGTGGTCGGATCTCAGCTCACTGCAAGCTCCGCCTCCCGGGTTTGCGCCATTCTCCTGCCTCAGCCTCCCGAGTAGCTGGGACTACAGGCGCCCACCACCTCGCCCGGCTAGTTTCTTGTATTTTTTAGTAGAGACGGGGTTTCACCGTGTTAGCCAGGATGGTCTCAATCTTCTGATCTCGTGATCCGCCCGTCTCGGCCTCCCAAAGTGCTGGGATTACAGGCTTGAGCCACTGTGCCCGGCAGGGGTAGATCTTTAACTACCAGGCCCAGGGTGTGGCGCTGGGCTGTCTGCTTGTGGATTTCATTTCTGTCTTTTAGTTTTTACTTTTTATTTCTTTGGAGGCAGAAATTGGGCATAAGACAATATGAGGGGTGGTCTCTTGGCGCCACAGGCAAAATGCATCTGTTTGTTGCTGTGTAACAAATGACCCTCAAATGTAAATCCCAGAGATCGTGTATTTGCACGAGGCTCAGCAGGACTGCCTCATCTCTGTCCGCACGGCATCAGCGGGGGTGCCTGAGTGGGGGGTGGAGGGCCAGCTCTGTGATGGCTCACTCAGCATGGTGGCTGGGGGCCCAAGAGTCAGCCTCCCAGGGGAGCACGGTGGAGGTGCATGGACTCCAGAGCTGTGAAAAGAAATTCCGTAATGGAGATGGTTATGTCAGGGCTATCTAAAAAGCAGCTGGGAGGGCAGGAGGAGCTGGACCCAGTCCAACTTGCCAGATGGAATTGACTCCTTGACCTGGGCCAAATCATGAACCAGCTGACTTCGATTTGAACTGTTCACACCAGGCCTGATCACTGGTCTCCTGGGGACAGGCACACCTGACTAGACTGATTATCAACCAGAGCTGTCCTACGCTATTAAGCCCCCACCATTGGTCATGGACCATGCCAACATCTTCTGGATGTGTGGACTCACCGCAAACCTTTGTAAGCCCCTGCCGGGCCTCCCCGGCACAGACACGATTGAGCTCCTGTCTAGATCTGTGTCTCCTGAATTGCAGTTCCTGAGACCCCCTTTTTCTTTTGTTTCCTGATCTGCGGTGTTGGTCTATTTCTTGTTCGTTGACAGAATATAGCTGGCAAGTCACCCACTCACTTTTTTTTTTTTTTCTGAGATAGGGTCTTGCTCTCTTGCCCAGGTTGGAGTGCAGTGGTGCAATCATGGCTCACTACAGAATTGACCTCCTAGGCTCAAGCGATCCTCCTGCTTCAGCCTTGTGAGTAGCTGGGACTACAGGCGTGTGTCACCATGCCTGGCTCATTAAAACAAAAAAAAATTTTTTTTTTTGAGATGCCGTCTCGCTCTGTCACCCAGGCTGGAGTGCAGTGGCACGATCTCGGCTCACTGCAAGCTCCGCCTCCCGGGTCCCCGCCATTCTCCTGCCTCAGCCTCCCGAGTAGCTGGGACTACAGGTGCTGCCACCTCGCCCGGCTAGTTTAAATTTAATTTTTTTTTGTTTTTGTAGAGAGGTGGGGGTTTCACTATGTTGCCCAGGCTGGTCTTGAACTCCTAGGCTCAAGTGATCGTCTTGCCTCGGCTTCCCAAAGTGCTGGGATTACAGGCGTGAGCATTTGTAATGCACCAAGCCAACCCAGTTTACTTCTGTTGTCGTCTGTCAGCAGAGACTCAAAGGCCTGGCCAGGCTCAAGGGGAGGGGACACAGCCCCTGCATCTTGATGGGGGAGAGGCAGGGTTAGGAGGGCTTGTGGGATAGGAGATGGTGCGGTGGCCATTGTGGGACCCAGGCAGCCTCAGGAGGCATGGGGGATGGCACTGCTCTCACAGGGAACATCTGAGCCCTGCGGGGGCAGCTGCGTCTCAGCAGTGCGGGTGTGCACCTGGAGAGATGCTTCTCTGTTCACATGGGTTTGTGCCCGTGCCCTGTCTGCACAGTTTTCTGCGTGCTCTGAAGGAGCAGCCATGCACGCGGTTTCTGCTTCCTCTTTCTTGACACACGCTCGCTTGTGGGTGCCAGGACCCCATATGCTTTTGGTTCCCCTCTGTATGAGTGAGCCCAGGTTACCGTAACAGAAGACCTCAGCCTGGGCAGCTTAGACAGCAGACATTTATTTTCTCACAGCTCTGGAGCCTGGAAGTCCGAGATCAAGGTGCCGTCAGTATCAGTGTTGGTTTTGATGAAACCTTTCTCCCGGCCTTGCTGCGTCCGCCTCTGGTATCTCCCCCTCTTCTTGGAAGGCCACGGTCCTGTTGGATTAGGGTCCACCCTTCTGACTTCGTAAAGGTCGTAGTTACCTTCTAAAGACCCTATTTCCAAATCGGTCACATTGGGGGTTGCGGCTTGACATAAGGATTTGGGGGGTCACACCTCAGTCCATAGCACCCTCCTACCTCCCTGGCTGCCCCAGCTCTGCCTCTGCTACCCCCTTCTCTTCCCTCTCGGGAGGGGCCGTGCCCCATCTCATCTGTGAAGACTGCCCAAGTGCTACTGAGCCTGGCAGGTCCTGCCCCCAGCCCCACTCCCACTCCCGCGCTCTCCCTGCACTGTCAGCCTCCCACTGCCCTCCATGTCCTCAGAAACACACTTGATGAGGCTGAAAGAACCGTGACTCTCTCGCCCGCCCCACCATCTGCTTTTGCCTCCCATGGGACACCCCACCACTCTGTCAAGCCCCGAGCCAGCCTCTCTCTGTGTTCTTCCCTCCCCTCACGGCCCCCACACTGAGGAGCCAGGCACTGCTTCCTAAATCTCCCTTCCTCCACTGCTCACCACCTCCCCTGTCGCCACCATATCCAGGGGCCAAAATGGTTCTGTCTGCTCTCCCTCCCTCTGCTGGGGCCTGAGGGCAGTCTGCTCCCATGGGAGTCTGCGGGATGCTGGCAAGCCACAGATGCAATCCTGTCCATGGCTCCTGCCTCACTGCAGGTTACAAACATGCCTCCCTTTTTCTGCTGTTGGAATGAAGCTCAGAACCACGGCCCTGAGGCCCCATCCCGTCTGGTCCTGCTGCCTCCAGCCGCGTCTCAGACCCCTCTCTGCACCCATCCGCCTCCAGCCGCACTGACGTCAGTGCCAGGCGTGTGCCCCTGCCCTCCTTCCCCAGGGCCTTTGCACGTGTAGCTCCCGCTGCCTGAGTGCTCTTCCGTGGCTCTGGCTCAATCTGACATTCTATTTTTTCCTTGAAGAGTTAAGTGGAAGTTATATGCTCTATTTCTATTTTAAAATAGTCACTCTTAGAATTTTAACAAGTATATTTAGAATACAAAGATAGCCAGCATTTCCATCCTCCTCCTGACAGATCACACCCCTCTTGGCTCACAGATCATTATGACTGCCCAATACTCAGGTCTATCTTGCCTTTATTACCCTTTGCTTTCAACAGGGCTTTGTTGCACACAGCCAGCACCCACTGAGGTTTGCACATGTTTGCACCCCACTCTTTCTGGCAGCCTAGGCATCCCCTCCTTCTGAGCTGTATTCTGTGGAGGTTCCTCTGCTGAGGAACTGGGTGGCGGTGTAGTCATTTTGCTCATCCAGTGCTTCTCCCATACCCGTAAGTGGGAGTGGAGCGGGGAGTGTGGGTCCGGCTGCTGCCTCTGCCTCTGCCTCTGCCTCAGCACTTCGGAGACGTTCATCTGCTTCTGTTCTTGCCATTCGTGGGGTCTGCCTCTAGCAAGTTCTCCTTCAGCATTCTGAGTGTACCAAGGGAGATCTAGGGACGGGCTGCTTTTACTCTTCCTGCTTGAGAGTGCTGCACTCTTGAGGCTGAAGTTTCCATATTTTATCAGTTCTGGAAAATTCTCAGCCATATTGTCAGGGAGGTAGTGGGCTCTCCCGTTTTATCTATTTCCACCTCTTGGAATTCCTTCCTTCCTTCCTTCCTTCCTTCCTTCCTTCCTTCCTTCCTTCCTTTTTTCCTTCCTTCCTTCCCTCCTTCTCTTCCCCT
>NW_012116488.1:951752-986283 GCF_000951035.1 Colobus angolensis palliatus
TTCTTTTCTTTCTTCAGAGTCTTGCTCTCTTGCCCAGGCTGGAGTGCAGTGGCACGATCTTGGCTCACTGCAACCTCCACCTCCTGGGTTCTCCGGGATTCTCCTGCCTCAGCCTCCCAAGTAGCTGGGATTACAGGCACCTGTCATCATGCCTGGCTAATTTTTGTATTTTTAGTAGAGACAGGTTTTCACCATGTTGGCCAGGCTGGTCTCGAACTGCTGTCCTTAAGTGATCTACCTGCCGTGGCTTCCCAGAGTGCTGGGATTACAGGCATGAGCCACTGTGCCCAGCCCCTCTGGAATTTCGATCAGAAGTACGGAAAACCTTCTTATCCATCTCTCCTATGTCTTAACCTCTTCTGAACCCCCTTAACAGCTCCTTATCTCTCTGTGCCAATCAGGGGTGAGCACAGTCTTCCCTACTGATTCCTCACTTCCCTCTTCATCTGCATCAAATCTGCTGCCAGACCAACTGACTGAGGGTTTGTTCCCACACCATCTTCCCATGGTTAAATGTACAGTTCAAGTTCAGTGACTGTAAGTACATTCACATTGTTGTGCAACCAATCTCCAGAACTTTTTCACCTTCCCAAATGGAAACTCTGAAACAGCAAACACAAACTCCCCACACCCTCCCTCCCCCAGCCTGGCACCCTCCATTCTGTTTTCTTCTCTGTGGTTTTGACTGCTCTCTTAGTCTGACAGCATATGCCCTTTTGTGTCTGGTTCTTTCACTCAGCATAATGTCTTCAAGGCTGACCTGTGTGGCAGCCTGTGTCAGGACCTCTTGTTTTTTTTTTTTTTTTTTTTTTTTTGAGGCTGGATAATATTCCCTTTGATGGATACACTGCTTTTTTCTTTTTGAGACAGGGTCTCGCTCTGGTGCCCAGGATGGAGTGCAGTGGCACCATTATGGCTCACTGCAGCCTCGACCTCCCTGGGCTCAAGCAATCCTCCCACTTCAGCCTCCTGAGTAGCTGGGACTACAGGCGCACACCACCACCTTTAGCTAATTTTTGTATATTTTGTATTGATGGATTTTCACCTGTTGGCCAGGTTGGTCTTGAACTCCTGGGTTCAAGCGGTCCACCCGCCTTGGCCTTCCATGTGCTGGGATTACAAGCATGAGCCACCTCTCCCAGCCTGGATACACCACGTTCATCCATCCGTGAGCACCTGGGCTGCTTCCGCCCTCGGGTGTTGGTGAGTGATGCTGCTGTGGACACGGGTGTGCAGATATCTGTTCAAGTCCTTGCACTCAGTTCTTGGGAGAATACCCAGAAGTGAAATGGCCAGATGATGTGGCAATTCTATTTTAAGTTTTTGAAACACTGTTTGAAATATCGCCATTCTGGTCTCCATAGTGGCTGCACTGGTTTACCCTCCCTACGCTAAACACCCTCCATGCTCTGCTGATTCATCCCTGCCTCCCCACTAACCCTGGCAACCACGGGTCCTTTTCCTGTCTCTGTAATTTCCCCTTCTCTGGGATGTCCTAGAGTTGGAATCATATAGTGTGTGGCCTCTTCTGACTGACTTCTTTCACTCAGGAATATGCATTTAGGGCTCTTCCATGGATTTCCATGACTTCACAGCTGTCTTTGAAGTTTATCAACTTTATATATACACGCTGCCCCGCTTTGTCCCCAGGTTCTGTGAGTTTCAAAGAGGTAGTTTAAGGAGTCAGCTGGGTTGGCCTGCAAGTTTTTCTTCTTTTTCTGTTTGGAAAAGCAACAGTGCATACCACCAGCTCGGGATTCCTGGCTCAATATCACCAGCTCGGGATTCCTGGCCCACAGGCCTTGAGCATGAGACGACTGTGGTTCTGAGGCTAAATATCATAACCTCTCGGTTTGGAGAAGGATGCGGGAGAAGTGATCACGGCCTTGGCTCTCCCCAACCTTCTTGTAAAACACGAGCCACCGAGATTGCACAACCAGAGACACAGAGGACACAGTCCACAGTGAAGCCTGGCGGCAGCATGTTCCCCTGGAACACAAAATAAAAGTGGGAAGGAAGAGACCACCAACCTGGTGGTTGGCGAACAGGAGGAAGCTGAAAGCAGTGGTGGGCATCGGTGGGCATCGGTGGGCTTGGGACCCCATGGACCTCCTCAGGGGCTCCCTGAACCAATGTGGGGAGCAGCCATGGTGGGAGGGGGTGGACACACACTTGGTGGAGAGCCAGGACCACCTGGTTGGGAACGTTCACAACCGCCAGCCCAAGCCTCCTGAGGGGAGAGTGCTGGGACACAGCGACCAGGAGAAGGGTGCCCAGGCTGAGCTGGGAGGGGGCGGGCGGGAGCACCCAGAGCCACACACGAGAGCGCTGTAGAGTCACCGCTGCACCGCGTGGCACCAGGTCTCCAGGCCCAGCTGGAAGACGCACCTGCTGGGAACAAGCCCTGCAGGAGGGGAGCAGGGGGGCAACCCTGGGCAGCGGGAGCCACAGGGAGATGACCCTGCGCGCGCCAGCAGCTTGGTGCCTTTCACCGCAGGGCCAGCCACTCCGATGCGTAAACAGCGGCCAATTATTTCATGGTTTCTGGAGTTGGCATTTAGAAGGGGCTCATTTGGGAAGTTTGGGTGCGGGGTCTCGCATGTGGTCAGATGCTTGTGGGGATGGCTGTCATCTGAAGGCCTGGCTGTGCTCAAGTACCCATCCAGGTGCCCTGTGTCAGAGGGAGCCCAGGCCCGGCCGTGCCCAGTGTGTCCGCTGCCTTTTGGCTGGGCCATGGGTCTGCTCCTGTCCCTGGTGCTGGTCCCTGGGCCCCTCCTGTGGCCACCCCTCAATGACAAGACGCTGCCCTGCTTTGTCCCCAGGTTCTGTGAGTTTCAAAGAGGGGTTCAGAACATCTCCTCCACCATATGACGGGATGCTGACTGCGGAGCACGGACCGTGTGCTGCCACCACGTGGATTCTGCAAAGACAGACCGGCTTCGCCTTCCCATCTGGAGCCATCAACACCTCTGCTCTACGGAGGGGGAAACAGAGGCCCAGAGAGGTGAGGCGGCTCCAGGAGGAGCTAGGCTGTGATGGCCGGGGCCAGGGAGGTGAGGGCTGTGGGGACCCAGCTCTGTACCCCAGCCTCGCTGCACCCCATGGAGGCCAGCCTGAGGGCCCTCTAGACCAGGGAGTCCTGTCCTGCTCTGAGCGGCCCACAGGCCCGATGGCTTCATGGGTGGCAGAGGCCTCCGGTACAGACCCCCGTCCACGCCCTCCTCTTTCTGGACTTCCTGGCTGAGGCCTTACGTGGCAAGGGTGGGTGGGGTGGGGCTAGGTGTGCCCCATTGTGCCTGGCAGATGCTGGGGGTGGGGTGGTGCTGGCAGGCGGGCTGGGGTTGCCCTTGGCCCCACCTTTCCAGTGTGGAGTTTGTGCAGCTTCTGCCTGGCCCAGTCAGGCTGTGACTGGCCTCAGGTGTGGGCTGTGAACCCCCAGGCCCACTCTCCCACTCTCAGCCATTCCTTGAGGGGGCCCAGGCCCCCCTGCACTGGAGTGGGAGGCAGATGTCTGCAGCGTTCGGAAAAGATGGCAGGTGTCCACGACACCCTAGCCAGGCCCGGGACCTTCTGGACAGGCTCCTGTCGGGGTGGGGGTCCTAATTACAGGGATCCTGAAAACTAGGCCAAGACTTCGAGGCATCTTGATGCTACCAGTCCCCAGACCCAGCGGCTCTGCCCCAGGGTGGGCCCCAGCCCACCAGAGGAGTCCGGAGGCTGGGAGATGGGGAGACTGAGGCAGGGTGGGCAAGCACTGGGTGGTGCAGGGGCAACCAAACCAGGACCCAGGCAGGAGGCTCGAAGCTCCCTGGGCCCCTCTGCCCCTGTGCCTCCTCTCCCACTCCGCCTCCTCTCCCACTCCGCCCCGTCGCCTCCTGCGCCTCCTCTCCCGCTGCGCCCCTCGCGGCCAGGGGGCGCCCAGCTTCAGCGTCCGTTTGGGGCGCGCCCTCTGGCGGTCAGCGGTGGCATTGCCTTCCTTTGTCGTGGTTGACGACGCGGAGGAGGAGGGCCAGGGAGAGGGAAGCGGGGATGGAAGGAGGGTGTGGGCAGTGGAGGGTCCCCAGTCAGGCGGGGGCTGCAAAGGCGAGAACGCCCGGGAGGACGTTCCAGGGCGGGGCGGGCTCACGCGGCTCCAGGGCAGCAAATGTCCAGACCCTCAACTTCCTCGGCCCCTCGGCCTCCCGGTTCGGAGCATGGACTTGCCCGGACGCCCAGAGAGCCGCTCTCCATCGTGGGGCTGGTGGCGTGGCAGCCCCCGACCGCAGCAGCGATTCCCGGTGGCACGTCTCAGATTTGCGGAACTGCTGCCCCAATCCTACTTTGTCCCGTAGACTTGTTCGTGTGAACAAAGTCGCTCAGCGCTAGCCCCTAAAACCCATAAAGCAGGAGGACATTCCATGCGGAATAGTGTCTTTTAAACAAGTCATCGTCACCCATGGGAACAGGGGCTACAAGGAAAAAAGCCCCGTCCCCTTCATCAGGAGATGCATCCCCAATGAAAACTTCCTTTTTCTGTGTAACAATTTTTAATCGAAATATATAATATAGATTATTTATATCCAAATCAGTGGTTTTGAGAAACTCTGAGCTAATAATGGAAAAATAATAAATCTAGCAGAAACAAAGATAAGAGACTTATGAAGTAAAGAATGAAAAGTGGCATTTCAACTTATACACATATTTCCATTACAGAAAAGCACAGTGAGGCCAGTGGAGGACTTCGAGCAGAAGATATGTCATGTTGGCATAAAATTCTGTGGGCAAAGTGGTGTGAAAACACAAGGCAAAGGAGAAAACATTTAAGCCTGTTAAAAAATAGTCTCTTAAAAATTGATGATTAAATGACCATTATATTTAGATTCGTTGGATTCATTTAAAAGACTTACCAGCCTGGCCAACATGGCGAAACCCCATCTCTACTAAAAATACAAAAATTAGCTGAGTGTGGTGGTGTGTGCCTGTAATCCCAGCTACTCGGGAGGCCAAGGCAGGAGAATAGCTTGAACCTGGGAAGCGGAGGTTGCAGTGAGCTGAGATTACGCCATTGCACTCCCGCCTGGGCCACAGAGCGAGACTCCATCTCAAGAAAGAAAAAGACAGAGAGAGAGAGAGAGAGAGAGAGAGAGAGAGAGAGAGAAAGAGAAGAGAGAAGAGAGAAGAGAGAAGAGAGAAGAGAGAAGAGAGAAGAGAGAAGAGAGAGAGAGATGGGGGGAGGGAGGGCGGTAGGACTGGTCCAACGGTTGTTTAATGAATGTCAATATGAATGAGTGATCCGATCTGTGCCGCAATATGGATGACTTTATAAACATGATGCTGAGCAAGAGAGAGACCTTCCACAGAACAGGAACTGCTGTGTAATTCCTTTTATGTGGTGTTCTAGAACAGGCAAGAAATTGTACTGGCGGTGTCTTTTGGGGTAGGGTGGGGGTAGGGCTTTGCTGGGAGAGGGCATGAGGGAACATTCTGGATTGGTGGCGGTGTTCTCCCTCTTGATAGGTGTATGCGTTTGTTAGAAGTCATCTAGGCAACCACTAATCTACCCTTTTTTTTTTTTGAGATGGAGTCTTGCTGTGTTGCCCAGGCTGGAGTGCAGTGGCACGATCTCGGCTCACTCCAACCTCCACCTCCCAGGTTCAAGCAATTCTCCCGCTTCAGCTGCCAAGTAGCTGAGATTACAGGTGTACACCCCCACACCCAACTAATTTTTGTATTTTTGGTAGATACTAGGTTTCACTATGTTGGCCAGGATGGTCCTGACCTCAGACGGATCCTGACCTCAGGGGATCCGCCGCCTTGGCCTCCCAAAATGCTGGGATTACAGGTGTGAGTCACCACGCCTGGCCTTTATTTTCTGTCTCTATGGATTTCTGGCTTCTGGACTTTCATGTGAATGGAGTCATGTAGTGGGTGGACCTTTATGTCTACCTCTTTTCCCTCAGCTTAATGTTTTCAAAGTTCATCCACATTGTAGCATGTATCAGTAATTCATCCCCTTTATAGCCAAATAATATTTACTTATAGCCAAATAATTTTACTTTAAAGAAAAAAGGAGGCCAGGCATGGTGACTCACACCTGTAATCCCACTTTGGGAGGCCAAGGTGGATGGATCGCTTGAGGTCAGGAGTTCAAGACCAGCCTGGCCACCATAGCAAAACTCCATCTCTACTAAAAAAATAAAAATAAAAAAAATTTAGCCAGGCGTGATTGCGGGTGCCTGTAGTCCCAGCTACTTGGGAGGCTGAGGCAGGAGAATTGCTTGAACCCAGGAGGTGGAGGTTGCAGTGAGCTGAGATTGTGCCACTGCGCTCCAGCCTGGGCGACAGAGTGAGACTCCATCTCAAAGAAAAAAAAAAAAAAAAAAAAGGGGCCAGGTGCTGTGGCTCACGCCTGTAATCCCAGCCCTTTGGGGGGCTGAAGCAGGAGGATCACTTGAGCCCAAGAGTTCAAGACCAGCCTGGGCAACATAGGGAGACACCATCTCTAAAAAAAATAAAAAAAATTAGCTGAGTTGTGGTGGTGCATGCCTGTAGTCTCAGCTACTTGGGAGGCTGAGGTGGGAGGATCACTTGAGCCTGGGAGGTCGAGGCTGCAGTGGCCCACGATTGCACCACACTGCCCTCCATCCAGCCTGGGTGACAGGGTAAGACCCTGTCTCAAAAAAAGAAAAAAAAAAAAAAAAAGGAAAAAGGAAAAGTGAATCATAAACAAATATTGAACTTTAGTTCCCTATGTGGAAAGTCCAAGTTCCTCTACAAAGTTTCCCTTCTTGTTAAAGAATAAATCATAAGTGTTAAGAAAACAGTTTATTTTAAAGACTAACTTCCTTCAAGCTTCCTGGATTTGTGCTAATAACTCTTCGTTAAGCCCTATCCTATGGAGCTGTTAAACATGCTCACAGGCACGTAATACATTCTACGTCTTTGTGCTTTAACCAAAATATCTGTACTGGACGTGCTCGCAGGCATATCCCAGCTTGCAGCCTATGCCTCTTCCCTATTTGGCATAAGCAACTTCCTCTTTTCTTTTGTCTTCCCATTACTTTCACCTATTTAGAAAAGTTTTAAACTGTTTGCCAATAGGCTTTTAGTTTAGATTGTGAGGTCTGGCTCCAGCCAATGGAGACAGGACACAGTAGCAGGGACAAATTGTGTACGCGATAAAAATTGCTTCCCTCCTTTGTTCAGATGTGCTCTCGCCATTGTTCCGTCTGCAATGAGCACCCTTTCTGCAAAAAGTAGAAATGGCCTTACTGAGATAATTAAATTTATGTTAGAGTGCTATTTCTTTGCAGCACCAGAGAACAAGCATTCTATTTCTTAATAAACATTTTTACATATAACACCCTATAATCTGCCTGCTGAAGGACTCAGAGGGAGTGGACTGCAATTTACCTTAAAATGTATTAAGGGCCGGTCACAGTGACTGAGGACTGTAATCCCAGCACTCTGGGAGGCCAAGATGGGTGGACCACCTGAAGTCAGGAGTTCAAGACCAGCCTGGCCAACACGGGAAAACCCTGTCTCCACTAAAAATAAAAAAAAAATAGCTGGGCATGGCGGCAGGCGCCTGTAATCCCAGCTACTATGGAGGTTGAGACGTGAGAATTGCTTGAACTCAGGAAGCAGAGGTTCCAGTGAACTGAGATTATACCACTGCACTCCAGCCTGGGTAACAGAGCGAGTCTCAAAAAAAAAAAAAAAAAAAAAAAACAAAAAGTGTTAGGAGGCCAGGCACAGTGGCTTATGCCTGTAATCTCAGCACTTTGGGAGGCTGAGGTAGGCAGATCACTTGAGCTCAGGAGTTTGAGACCAGCCTGGACAACATGGCAAAACCCTGTCTTTACAAAAAATACAAAAATTAGCTGTTGTGTTGGTGTTAGCACCTGTAAACACAAGCTCACCTACTTGGGAGGCTGAGGGTGGGGGCGATCACTTGGGCCCAGGAGTGAGCTGAGATCACGCCACTGTGCTCCAGCCTGGGTGACAGAGTGAGACCCTGTCTCAAGAAATAAAACAAAATAAAAATAAATTAAAATGAAACGTATTTAAAAAATAAGATGGCCGAGGGATGCATAGCTGGTGGGGAGAGGGAGCAACCAGGGCAGAGCTTGAACCACGTATGTGTTGATGGGAGACTCTAGAAGGAGGTAGATGGTGTCTGCTGTACAATTCTTTCAACTTAGCTGTGTGTTTACAAAGGTTCAGAATAAAATGACAGGGAAGATGTTTGAAGAGTCCTGCGGAAGAAGGCTTGGGTTTTGGAGCTGGCGTGGTGATCCCTCTGCCTGGTCCAAGCTGGCTGCCCCTCCGATGTCCCTGACCGTGAGAAGTTGCTGGCTGAGTTCCTGGAGGCCCTGCATGTGAGTGAGCAGTGAAGAGTCTGAACACCTGCACTCTGGAGGCCTGGAGTTGACTCCTGGTGTGTGAAGCCTGTTTCTGTTCGAGTTGGGAAGTAACATGTGTTCCCTGTTTGCGAGGAACAATACAATATGGCCCCACAACACAATAACAAGCGGCATCGCTACAGCTAGGGCGAGACGGAGACAGAGAGGGAGGGATCAGGGTGCGGACCAGGCTCCCCTAAATTTCTTCTGAGTCATATTTTCTTTCTTCTTCTAGTTTCTTAAATGAAAGTGTACTTTCATTCTTTCTTACCTTCTATTAGAATTACTTAAGGTTAGGCCGGGCGCGGCGGCTCACGCCTGTAATCCCAGCACTTGGAGAGGCTGAGGCGGGCGGATCATGAGGTCAGGAGATCGAGACCATCCTGGCTAACGTGGTGAAACCCCGCCTCTACTAAAAATACAAAAAAAATTAGCCAAGCATGGTGGCAGGTGCCTGTAGTCCCAGCTACTTGGGAGGCTGAGGCAGGAGAATGGCGTGAATCCGGGAGGTGGAGCTTGCAGTGAGCCGAGATCGCACCACCGCACTCCAGCCTGGGCGACAGAGCGTGACTCGGTCTCAGAAAAAAAAGAAAAAAATTACTTAAGGCTATACTTTATCCTTTGAGAGCCACTTCAACTGCATCCCGAGTTTTTGCTATGTAGTGCTCTTGTTATCAAATTAGTTGAGCCTCTAATTTGACGTTTCATTTCCTCTAACTCGGAGTCATTCAGAAGAGTGTGTGTCGCGTCTTCTGCTAGGGTTGGCAGCTAACATCCACGGAGTGCCGTCTGTGAGTGCCATGTGCTGTGTGCGGTGGATGTTAACTGTTTCACCGCCTTTAACTTGCAGAACACAGAGACGTGTAGGTAACAGCCTGGTCCTCATTCCGCCGACGAGGAAGCAGAGTCATCTAGCCTGTAGGTAGGAAATGTGTCAGACGTAGTCTCTATCCCACGTCTAAGAGGTAGGGTAGAGGTGAGGACTCTAAAGAAGATGCTCTGTTGTTAGTTCCCTGTTTTGTTGCGCTGTGATCAGAATTTCACAATTTCCCCTTTAGGGATCTACTGGGATTTCCTTGGGGTTCGTGAACATGCTCTTTTTTTCACTTGTTCGTTATTTGAAAGGAAGGCACTTTCTTTCTTTGTTGAGTGCAAAGTCTTGTAGATCTAGTAATTTATGGTGGTTAATTGTTCTATTAATATTCTTCTTTCCTGTACTCATTCTTTGATCTGACAATTACCCAGCGAGGTGTGTTGAAGTCTCCCGCTGTGACTGTGGTTTAGGAAAATTCTCCCCGTGTTTCTAGCAGCTTTTCTCCATATGTTTTGGAGCAAAAGGTTAATAACTGTGATGTGGTCTCAGTGGATGTGTCAGTCTGGCCCTGTGGGGGCCCCTGTCAAGGTCCCGGCCAAGCCTAGCATCTAATTTTCTAAGTTTAATTTCCTCCAAGATTGTGTGGGATTTTGCTCCTTGAGGATTTTAGAAAACAAAAGCCACCATCCCAGCCTCTTAAATGCCAGTAAAATGAACCCTGAAGACCAGGAAGCAATAGAGCACCGTGATGCCCGCCTGTGTCACGCTCGAGCCAGGCATTCTCTAGCTCCAAGATTTGCTGTCCTCTGGGCCTGCCTGGGAACTGCTTGGCTGGTAGGGAGAGAAGGGCACAAGTCTCATGAAATAATCAAGGCGGACTTCTAGGGCTCGGTTCCTAATCCGTGTGCTGAGACTTTTGAGTCGACGGCTCCAATGCTGACTGCTGCCAAGTCCAGGTTGCAGGTGCCCAGTTGCATGGCGTGGCTGTGGGGGCAGCCCAGGGAGAGGTCTGCTTTCATCTGGGCCTTGGGGAGCCTTATACACTGGGCAGTGTTTGCCATCTGAGCAAAGCAGATTACCCTCCCCAGTGTGGGCGCCATATCCAATCGACTGAAGACCCAAATAGAACAAAGAGACTGCGTAAGAGTGAGCTTTTCTGAGACTGCGTAAGAGTGAGCTTTTCTGGCTTGACTGAGCCGGGACATGGGTCTTCTCTTGGCCTTGGATTCCAGGTGACACCACTGGCCCCCCTGTCTCCCGCAGGCTGACTGCAGATCTGGGGGCTTCTCAGTGCCGTCATCACATAAGCCAATCCTTGCCATCAAGCTCTGTCACACGCATACAAAGATAGGTGTCCACACATCCGGTTGGCTCTGTTTCTCTGGAGAACCCTGGTACACATTCTGGACCACTGGTCTCTCCCACATTAACTTCATACTCTGAGATGCCCGGGCTGGCTTTCCTGCAGGCACAGGGGGAACGAATGAGTGTTGGAGTCAGCTCAGGCAGACGTGTGCATGTAGCATTTGCACATGTGCAATTAGAAGGATGGCAGAGGGTTTCTCTCCTTGGAGGCCAATGTCTGGGTGAAACACACCTCCCTGGGCTTGCCAATAGGGTGAATTGCACTTTCGACCTAAATAGAATATTCTCTTTATTCCATTTAATACTTTTGCCCTGAAATTTACTTTCAGGGCAAAGTGGGATGGTAACATTCCCACGATTCCATCTCCTTCTCTTTCTTTTCGAGCTCCCCTGGTAGAGCCCCCTGGGTTGGGGCCCTGGCTGTCTCCTCAGGTCTGTGATCCCTCCAGAGCACGAGGAGCTGGTGGAGGGGAAGGGATGGGGCATGATTCCCTAGGGAAGCCATAGAGGGGAATATGTTCTGGGCTATGTTACCCTGACAGCATCAGGACACCGGTCCCACCCACATTTTTGTTTGTCACCCTTCCCTGTCCTGGGGAGGGGCAAATGCACCCAGAGCAACCTGACACAAGACCCTTCCCTGACTCTCCAGGCCAGCTTGTCAGAGCACGAGGTTTGGGGGCAGGTGGGTAGCGGGTCGGGGAGGGGAATGGGGCCTTTCCACCTCTCTGCACAGTGCAAGATCCCAGAAGGGGGCTCTGGGCTGGGCTTCCGGACTGACGGCCTCCTGTGCTTCCTTTAGGCTTTTCTTTTTCTTTTTCTTTTTTTTTTTTAGATGGAATTTCACTCTTGTCTCCCAGGCTGCAGTGCAATGACGTTATCTCGGCTCACTGCAACCTCAGCCTCCTGGGTTCAAGTGATTCTCCTGCCTGAGCCTCCTGAGTAGCTGGGATTACAGGCACACACCACCATGCCCAGCTAATTTTTTTTGTATTTTTAGTAGAGATGGGGTTTCACTATGTTGGCCAGGCTGGTCTCGAACTCCTGAACTTGTGATCTGCCCGCCTTGGCCTCCCAAAGTGCTGGAATTACAGGCGTGAGCCACTGCGCCCAGCGCCCTTTACACTTTTGAACAAACAGCCAAGGACTTTCTCCAAAGCAGAGAAATTCCCTTCTAGTTCATAACATGATTCCCCTTAAGCCTGTGGAAGCACCGGTGGTCGGTCGCCAGAACTGAGTTTGGAGGAGTGAACGCTGTGGGGAGGAAGCTGAGCCCATGGGTCCCCTGTGGTAGGTGTAACTGCCTGGGGCCATGGTGACTGCCCAGGGGCGGCAGTGGATGACATCCTCCACGCAGCCCAGTCCTGCCTCTCCCACCTGTTCCAGCGCCCAAGTGCCTGAGCCCTGCTGGGGTCGGGTCCAGGTGCTTCCATGTGCCCCTCTGTGGGGCTGTCACTACCTGGCGACTCTCCTCCTCTGGGACCACTGTGGGCTGCCCAACCCCAGGCCAGGCAGTAGCTCCACTGACTTGACCAGGCTGGGTCGGGGGAAGGTGCCATTCCCCTTGGGGCCACTGGTCTCTGGGCTCTGAGCATGGCCCTCTCTGGCTCGGGGGCTGCCCTGTGTGTGGGTGACCAGCACAGCCCCCAGGCCTCCCTGCTCCCGTGGCCTTGGTCCCAGAGAGTGCTCAGAGCTGGTCAGCAAAGGCCCCGAGAACAACCTCCTCCCGCCGAGCCCCAGGCAAGCTGTCCCCTCCCACCACCGAGAGGGCTGCCAGTTCCACCTTGGCGGAAATGTCTCCACAAGTCCCTTCCGTGGGCCTGGGGCATTCCGACCTTGAGGGATCCCCAGTGGAGCATGTGCTGAGACTTTCTGCGAGGAAGGAAGTGGAGCCTCAGCTGTGGAACCCGCAGTGGTGACTGACACAGGGGCGCAGCCACAGGCAGTCGGGTTCGCCTCCCAGCAGCCCTGGGCTGAGCATGGACCCTTCTCCTGGGTCAAGGAGAGAGGGGTCCCAGGGCCAGTGCAGATGGTGGGGACTCTGCTCAGACTCTGCTGGACAAAGACCAGGCCGCGTGGGTTGGGGGCTTCTGAGACTCACCAGGCCCGGGCAGGCTGCAGAGCCACCTTCACTCCTCACTCACCCCATGGGGCCTTCACTCATTCATTCACCTGATGGGGCCTTCACGCCTTCGTTCACCCTATGGGCCTTCATGCCCTCACCCCTGTGTGAGGGGAAGCAGAGGGTGCTTGCAGGTGAGACCGGAGAGGGCCACCAGGAAGGTCCTTATGGCCAAGAGGAGGGTTTGGCTGCTCTGAGTGCTGTGGTGAGTTCTCCGTGGTGTCCTAGCTGTGGTCACAGCTGTGGGATGCCAGGGAGGGGTGGCGGGAGTGGGTGGGCTGGGTGTGGAGGGGGCAGGCTGGAGAGAGGCAGGAGCTTAAGGGATGGAGTGAGAGGGGCACAGTCCCAGCACAGTCCTGGTCCCCTTTGTCCTAACTGTCCTCTCCCTGTCTCCCCAGCCTGCCTTCTCAGGGGATGCCTGGGCTGGGGTGGGTGGGGGCAGTGGGGATGGTGAGGGCTGGGAAGATGGGGATCTGGCCTCCTCACTCATTGGGGTCTTTCCAGCCTGAGGTCCTTCACCTCCATGACCCTCACAGGTCTGTGCCCCCATCACCCTCTGCTCCTGCCCGTGGCCCAGGCCCTTGTCTGTCTGGCCAGGCCGGGTGGAATGAGGGTGGTGCTGAGTGAGTGCAGGGGCATCTTGAAATCCTGGGGACAGCTGGCCTCTTGGGACCCCCGCTCCTGCCTCTGTGTGGGTGCTCTGCTGGGGCCGACTCAGGAGCCAATGGGGGCTGTTTCCCCTGCCTCCCCTCCTCCTGGCTTTGGTGGGGCTCCAGGGCAGGAGGAGCAGATGGAGGCATGGGGTGGGCAGAGGGTCCTGCCCCTCGGAGGGTGGAGCAGGCACCGGGGGATGGGTCTTGAACTTCCCAAGGAGATTCATGGAGGGTCCTGTTAAGCCCACAAGGCCATCCATGCTAGGGATGGGGGCCGTGCACACGAGGGATGGGGGGCCATGCGCATTAGGGATGGGGCCATCCTCACTAGGGATGAGCAGGGTGGACAGGACACAGGACTGGGCCTTTGAGACCCCACGCATGGTGGGCATCACTAGAGGAGGTTGGCATCCCATGGATGGGAGGAGCTGTGCTGCCCCTAGGCACACATGCCCAGTGGTGTTTAGGAGCCAAGGGGAGGTAGGGTCAGGGCTTTGGGCTGCCCAGTATTCAGTGGGCCTGGGCAGCAGAGGTCCTGGGCTCCACCCCCCAATCCCTGCAAGGTTCTGGGGGCAGCTGCAGTGAAGGGGGCCTGACCAGTGTAGGGGAGGGAAGCTCAGGCAGCAGGGCTCTCCCTCTGTGTGGACAGGGACGTTCTCAGGTTAGGAAGTGAGTGCACTGTTGGGAGCGTGCAAACCCAGGCCGAGGGTGGGGCTCGGTCCCAGTGCCACACGCTGGGTCTGTGCATCCCCAGACTGTGACCTGGGTAATCACTGATACTGGGCTTGGCTCCCTGGATCCTCCCACGGGGCAGCACCGCTGAGGTCCTGCACACACAGGCCACACGAGGGCGCCGGAGCTCCACCCGTGGCCCGGCCAGGCAGCAGTGTGGACCGGGTCTGGACCCCTTGGTGGAGTCCAATAAGAGAACTGGGTCCCCTTGGAGCAGCCCACCTGCAGCGGGCTGGGCGGGGTCGCTGGGTCTCCGAGCCCCTGCCAGGTCAGGAGAGAGGATTGTGGCCGCCCGAGGGGACGGGTGCTGCTCCCTGTGGGCAGATCAGGTGGGCTTCCTGGCAGAGGTGGCATCAGTGGCAGGAGACTGGTGGGGCTGAAGGTAAGGCTGGAATACAGGTTTCCTGGTCAGTGAGTGTGTGTCTGTGCCAATGGAAGACGGGCCAGTGAGCGTCCTTGTGGTCAGAGTGCCACACCCACAGAAAGCCGATCCATCCATCCTGTAGTGGAACACCCTGTAGTGGAACCCTCAGCCCCCGAGGCCAGGGATTCAAAGCACCTTCGTGGAAGGAGCCGCAGGAGGAAGGACCCACCCCCGTTCCCGGGGCTGGCGTTGAAAAACACGGTGAATAATGGATCCTACACAAACAGGGATTAGCACAGAGCGCGGGAAAGGGAGGCCCATTCCTTGTTAATATTTATTAAACCCACAGCCCCATCACTCCAAAGCCTCATCCATATTAATTCCCAATTAAACATTTATATGAAGGAGATTGCTTCTCCTCCCCCTCAAAGAACCTGTTTGAAGCTGGGACTGCGGGTGGCAGTCAGGGAAGTGGGGTCTCCAGGGGGGCCTGGGAGTGGGGGCTGGAAGAATCCCTGGACTTGCCCCTGAGGCCCCCCGCTGCATCCTGTGGTCCCAGCTACAGCCTGGCCTGCAGCTGCTCTCTGTGCCCAAGTCCCACAGAAGGCCCTCCACTGACCAGTTCCAGCACCTCCAAAGTCCCCGAGGCCAAGGCCCTGTCTCCAGCTGCAAAGTCAATGCCTGAACTCTGTCGGCCATGCACACCTCGGTAAGATTGAGTGGGCGGGGGTGGCTGAGTGCTGGCAGGAGGGGTCCAGAGTGCTGACGTTGTCTGGGGGGCCTCAGGCCCAGCAGATGATGCCTTCCAGCAGGCTTGGTGCCACTTTCAGGGGATAGCCCAGCGGGGTCCCCAGGCTCCCTCCAGCCCACTCTCCACCCTGTGGCCGGGGGCATCTTTCTTTTGTTGATTTGGTGTGGACGTGGAGGGTGGTTACTGGTGGTCTTTGGTGCTAGGGTTGTGTCAGCGCTGTCCTGAGAGTGCGCCTCGTCCCCGCGCCCTGCCCAGCCTCCCTGCTGTCTTTGTCAGTTTCCTCTTTAGTCCATCTGCGGCCGACGTGACTTTGTCTCCGTCTAATGAGCCACTTTCCCCTACGCTGGGTTCTCCTTGATCTGTGGGAGTCGCCTTTTACCTGAGTTCCCACACGTCCCTGAATCCGTTCAGGGTGGGCTTGTTCCATCACCGGCAGCATGCTGGCTTTTATTTTTATCTTTCATTTCCGTGGCTTCATAGTTTGTCTTCATCCTGGTGGAGTGAGCCCTTTCTCTTGGCTTTTCAATCAGCTTCCCATTCAGGGACGCTCATTCTTCCATAGCGTGCTGGAATAGGGCTGTGGTTGGGTGTCTTTAAAATGCCTGCTGGAACATTGCTTTGCATTGCACTAATCTAGAAGCTAATTTGGTGATGTCATGGGCTGTGCTGCTGGTCACTCCCGAGCTGACCATGGTGCCTTCTCCTTTTAGTGGCTTGGCTGGGTCCTTTCACCAAGTTCCGGAATTTTCTCAGCAAAAGGCCAGCCTGTTCCTTGGTAATTTAATTCCTAGCCACTTAATTGCTTCAGCTGCTGAATGGTATCTTATTTTCTGGCTGATTATTGCTGCCATAGAGTCACATTATTGATTTTTGTAGGTTTATCTTGTAAGTGTTCGTCCTCATAGTTTGTTGATTCGGTGACATTTTCTACACGTTATCCACCATCGTGACAGTTTTATCTCTTCCTTTCCAGTCCTTACACCTCTTCATTTCTTAATTTTGTTTGGTTGTTTGTTTGCAGTGTTTCTTTCGGGATTATGTTAAACTGAGTGGCGATAAGGGACGCCCTTGATTTCTGGTCTGGAAGAGATTGCGTCTTAGATTTTTCTGTGAAGTCTGACGTTTCCTGGGGGTTTCTGGAAAGTAGGTTTTATCAGGTTAAAGATATTCTCTTTTATTTGTAACCTTCTGAGAGTTTTTAGAAATTATAAATAGGTGTTGAACTTTGTACAGGTCTTCTGCGTCTATTGAGATAATTCATGTGGTTTTTTTGTCCTTTAGTCCTTTTAGCAGACTGGTGAGTCACCTGGCGGATTGATCTAATGTGAGCCGTTCTTGCTCCTCTTGGACAGACCCTGCTGGACAGCGGGGTATTATTTTTTAACTATTTTGTTGAATGCCATTGATTAGAAGGTGCATTGTTGTTTTATGTACCTCTAAGAAAGAAAAAATGCTGCCTATAAAACTATGACACAGTGTTTTATCACACAGAAGCTCTACTTTGCATGCATCGGAGAGCTCTTAGACTTATTTACTGGTAGGATTTTATCATAGCTCAAGCTCTTATGCATCCATATAAAGGGATAAAAAGCAAGATCACAGAATGAAGGTGGCCCCAAAATGCCGCACTCCCAGAGCTGGGCTCCCCTGAATCGCATTTGGACTCAGCATCCCCGATGCCCTCGTTTCTCTGTGTGGAGCCTCGGAGTGCAGAGTGCGTGGGTGGTGACGCACGTCTCAGACGACGGGTGGGACCCCGTTCCTCAGGTTTTGCTGCCAGACCTCGGGGGCTGCTCTGTCCTGGGAAGAGGCGCCACCATCACCCTGGGAAGTTTGACACTGGTACTTCCTGGATCTCAGCAGGACCCCTGGGGGCTCTCAGACAGTGGGTGGCACTCATTCTTCATGTTTTGTTGCCAGGCTGCGTGGGCCCTCCAGGCCCCTGGAGACACGAGGATCTGTACCCACGCAGGTGACATGGCTGCCTTCTAGCTGCCAAGGGTGGGGTCACCACTGTGCCGACACAGACGGCCCATCCCCACCCCAGCTACTGTGTGATGCCTTGGCTCTGCAGAAATCACCCACAGGTCACAGACAGAACTGCCCCTACTGCAGATGTCAGTTGCAAGGTAGGGGGTCCCAGGCTCACACTTCTGACCAACTGGCTACAAATCCAGGGGTTCCTGTGATCCCGCCTCAGGCTTGACAGTTTCCTGGACTCTCAGAATCAGAAGAGAGTTACAGTCACGATGACTGCTTTCTTACAAAGGGCATACTCGGCTCAGAGAGGCAGGGCCTGCTCTCCGTCTCTTCCTTAGAGGAGATTTCTAAAGGGGAGATGGGCCTGCCTTGGTGCTGGGGCTCCACTGGCAAGGGCGTCCAGGCTGACTCCTTGGCCTGGCTTTCAAGGCCTGTCATGGGCAGAATGTGTAGGTCTCCCCAGTTCTGGGTTGAAGCCCTGACCTCCATGTGACGGTGTTTGAGATGGGGTCTTTGGGAGGCAGTTAGGGTCAGATCCTGAGGGTGGGGCCCATGATGGGATGCGGGCCCTTACAGGAAGAGGAAGAGTGACATCGGCCGCGCCCCCAGCCTGTGCCCAGAAAAGGCCATGTGAGGACACAGCCAGGGACAGTGTCTGCAGCCCGGGAAGCTGCCCTCTCCAGGAGTGGAGCCGCCGGAGCCTTGATCCTGGACTTCCGGCCTCCGGAACTCTAAGGAATAGTCTGTTGCTGCAGCTGCCTGTCTGCGGGTTCTGTGGGGGCAGCCCACGCTGTCTGAGACAGGGCCCCTCCGAGTCCTGGCACCTTCCCCACCCCCAGCATGCGGCCCGGGCCTCGGGTGCTCACTGCCCCACCTTTGCTTCTGCTGACCCCCTTCACTCCTCCCCAGCCACTGGGCAGGTCCTGACTCCTCTCCCAAGGTCCAGTTTGAAGCCGTCGCCTCTTCTGAGCTTTCACAGCCCTCAGGGAGCAAAACCCTCACGGGGTCTGAGCTCTGAGGCCCGTGCCCATCTTCCCTCCAAACCTTGCCTGAAAAACAGGAAAATACTAGAAGCTCTACACAGGGCTGGGGGTGTGGGACTGTGATAAAGCCCCTGAAGGGCTCTCATGCCCGTCCTGGAAAGATCCATGCTGCTCCTGGGGAGGCCAGGCTCCTGGAGAGCAGGGACAGTGACTGAGACAGCCTGGGTGTGGTGCTCTGGAATCCTGCTGGGAACAGCTGCCTCCAGCACATGGTGGGAGGTGCATGGTGGAGGCCGACCTGGGCGGGGGCTGGAGAGTGGAACAGGTTGGCTTCCCTCTGCAGGGACCTCTGGGGGCTGGGACTGTACCTCCTTTCTCTGCCTCTGTGTCTCCAGTGCTCTGCAATGGCCAGGCACCCCGTGCACATCCAGGCAGCTGGATGACTGGGTGGAAGGAGGGAGGGAGGGAGCAATGGAGGGAGGGAAGAAGGAAGGGAGGAGTGGAGGAAGAGAGGGAGGGGAGGAGGGAGGGGTGGAGAGAGGGGTGGAAGGACAGATGCTTAGATAGAGGAGGGAGGGGAGGAGGGAAGAATGAAAGGACAGATGCATGGATGGATAGAGGAGGGAGAGGAGGAGGGAGCTTGGGAGGAGGGAGGGGTCGAAGGACAGATGCATGGATGGAGGGAGGAGGGAAGGGAGGAGGGAGGGAAGGAGGGAGGGGAGGAGGGAGGAATGGAAGGACAGATGCATGGATGGATAGGGAAGGAGTGGAGGAGGGAAGAATGGAAGGACAGATGCACGGGTGGATGGAGGAGGGAGGTGAGGAGGGAGCTTGGGAGGGTGCAGGGGCACCTCTCAGTGGTCTTGTGGGTTCCACACCACTGGACAGGTGCTCTGCCCTTTTGTCTAGGGAATCTCTCTTACAGCCTGTGTTGTTCTCTCTGAGACCGAGGGTGAAGCACTGTCGGGGGTTGGGGCCGGGGTCTTCACAGGGCTGGCTCAGGCCATTGCTCTGACCACATCCCAGAGGAGGTGGGTCAGCCCCCCAGGCCTCCTGGGTCCAGCAGATCTGGCGCCCACTGTGGGGGCAGTCTGTCCAGAGGGAGCCCTGGGACCCTGCTCTCCTGGTCAGTGCTGGCCCCTCTCACTTCCAGGGATTTGAGGAGAATGGAGGTGGGCTGGATAGCCTGGTTAATTATTTAGTGATTTAAATGAGATAGCAAAGGGCTTTTTATAGATTTGCATATAAAAATTATGAAACCCAATATATCCTGAACACACACAAATTAGTGGTCCGCAAAGACACGTGTGGCAGGCGATCCCACGAACATCAGGCCCCAGGCGCCAGGACGGGATTAAGGTCAGCTGCGGAGACAGATGGATGCACGGCCTGTTAATGGCCCGGAGACGATTGTGTGTAAAATGTCTCCTTTCCCACACGACCACTGTTCCTGCTCCTCTGGCGGGTGTCTTAAATGTGCTCTTGTATGTATAATATTAATTTAGTCATAAAATAAAAGGCAGTAGCTCAGAGAGGAGCCCATGTGAACCATTAAATTCAAAGTACCGTGTGAAGTATTTGCGGTCTGGCTGCCGGGTGGGGTGAGGGGAAGGGGCCCTGGAAGGGGCTCTCCATGCCCATGAGGAAGGAATGTCAAGCAAAGCCTCTATCTCCTTCCTCCAGAGCCAAGAGCACTGGCCGTGGGTGCCAGTTAGAAGCTGGCTGGGGACCCAGGTGTCCCTAGAACAGGGTGGCTGGAGGCTGGGTGGATGAGGACCCCGCTGTAGCGGGCATCCTTCAGGGTGGAGAGTGGAGGTGTTGTGTGTGCCGCTGTGCACCAAGAGGCTCCAGGTGGATATAGCAGATCCAGGAGGCATTTCCAGGGGTTGGGAGAGCTGCTGGGAGCCCCAGCAATCCATAGACCTGCCCAGGAGATGTGCCAGGAGCTGTCATCTGCTTCCCGGGGTCCCAGTGCGGCACTGCACCTGATCTCCACCCCCAGGATGGTGAGGTGTCAGTGGTTTAAACCCCCAGTGGGTGCTACGCAGTCACGGTGCCCAAGCCAGCTCAGACAATTGGAATGGAAGGAGTGGGGAGGGAGGAAAGGATGGAGGGATGTGTGGAAGAGCCGGGGCTGGGATGCTGGTGGAGCATGGGTGAGGATGCAGGACAGGAGAGGGGACACTCGTGAGATCCTCGAACCTCAACCTCAGAGGGGATGTGGGGCCAGGATCACACAGCCCAGCCCCTTGGAGGGGATTTGGGGCAAGGATCACATGGCCCAGCCCCTTGGAGCCCTGTCCTCTCATTAGTGGTGACCCTGGGCTTCCTGTGTGACCCTTGCAGGCTGGAAAGCCCCCTCCACTCAGGACGCATCCCCCAGCAGGGCGAGACTGAACCAACCTCCCGGCAGGCCCGGCTAGTCCTGCGGGTGAGGCCCTTCCTCCCCCACCCTCTGGACATCCTTCAACTGCGGATGCAGCGGAAGCTGCCCCTACCGGCTGCCACACCCCGACCCTCCCGGAGCGGGGACCTCCCTGGGGCAGCAGGTGCGTCTCCTGGCTCCGGGCTCCTCGTTCAGGCCGCTGTTGAGGGTCCATTCCCAGGGGTGCACCAGGCCCCATCAACTGCCGGTTCATGGGATGCCTGGGCCGGCCCCGGGGGACTTCGGGGTTGATGGGATCGGAGATGCCCCTCCATGACCTTTGCCTCCTGTGTGTGCTGACTCCCAGCCCCTCCCCACTTCAGGCAGCTTGGCGTTGCGGGACGTGCGGAACCCATTACTGCTCCCCTGCCCGGTCCGCCTTGGGCTGTGGGCTGGCGTCCTGGGATCTCCTGTGGGTTGCCACAGCGTCTCTGCTGCACTCTGGCCCGGTCAGCCCCCTGTGTGGGGCTACTGCCCCCTCTACATGCAAAGCAGATCCCAGGTGCAGGCACACTTCTCTGCTGGGGAGCAGAGGGCTTTTCTGCAGAGAAAACACCCCCTAAGCTGTTGGCTTGAAGCCCCTGGTCCTGTTGGCCCTCTCTGTAGTGTCCTGGCCGTGGCAACTGATCTCGAGGCTCCCTCTGGGGTGGTGCTGGGCTGGGCTGCTGGGGCTGGGCCCTCTCCCATTGGGGGTCAGCAGGCCATGGGGGACCTGGGCGTTCATGTCCAACCCCAGGGCCCTGCCGCAGGGGCACACAGCCCTTGGGATGGAGATTGTGCTGTAGGATGCACTTACCTCTTTCTGCTCGTTCCCTGGGCCCTGCCGTGGGGATCACAGACCTTGGCATGGGGATTGTGCTGTAGGATGCGCCACCTCTTTCTTCTCTTTCCTCTGGGGCACAGATTTTGGGGTCAGAAGGCCAGGCCAGTGAGCGGTCAGATTGTCTGGCCTTGCTGAGCCTCAGTTTCCCTCTCTGCAGCACAGGAAAGGTCATGGCTGTTGTCAGGCACGCCATTGTGGGCTCCTCCCTGTCAGGTCCCAGTGGGGCAGCTGGGCGGGGTGGGCAGGTGGTGGCTGGGAGCCCGTGCTGGTTCCTGTCCACTCACAGCAGGACCCGGGGCAGTGGCTCAGTCGAGGCTCTGGGTGGTCTGGAGAGAACAGGGCAGGTGGCAGAGCTGACCCAGGTCAGTGGGATTAGGGGGGCCTGACGGGGGTGGAGGTGAAGGCAGGGAACCCAGCCCACCTTCGGGGTCCACCGCTCACCTCAGAGTGGTCTGAGAAAGGCAGCTGACCTGTGGGGACAGGGCTCCTGGTCAGTCCTGGTCAGGCTCAGAGCTGGCCCTTCTGGCCCCACTGGGCTCATCTGTCTCCACATCGGTCTGAGGCCCTGCTTGGAGACCTCAGGCCAGGGGGCGGCCAGGGACTTTAGGTCCCAGCCAGACGGGCCCCCATGCTGCCCGCAGAGTCTGATAGGAAAGATGACAGCGGTGAGTTTTCACCTCATGGGCAAATCGATGTCATCTTTACTGTCATTAATCAGTGCCAGCTTCCCCAGAGCCACTAACAGGCTGCCAGGAGGGGAGGATGAATGGGGCTGAATTTGTCAAGAACCAGGGAGAGGCTGGCAAGGGTGGGCTCTCAGCTGGGAAGCAATGGTGGTCACTGCAGCAAGGGCTGGGCTCCTGGGAGGGCTGTGTCCACCCCGGTGGGAACCCTACGTAGCTGTGGGAGGCAGCAGGACAGTGGTTTGGGGCCGGTGGCCGTGGGCTCAACTCTCTGGGGCCTGCCCTGGCAGCACGGCCGCCTCACATCGTGGAGGCCTCTGCTGTTGGCACTGCAGGGCCTCAGGCCAGGGGCAGGGGCAGCCTGAAGGCCCTGGTCTGCTGCCATTTCTATGCTCGCCTGGCCCCAGCGCAATGGCGGAGGCCGTCAGGACGTGACTACATTACAAAGGGCTCTGTGTTCTCACCAGTGGCAGTGTCACTCACATGGGGGCAAAAATTGGCCCTGGTGGCAGCAAAATATCTTACTCTTTTCCTGTACAAAACATAGAGGCACATATGGAAAACAAGCACACGAACAAGACCAAGAGGAGCTCGGTGGCAGCTTGTGGTATATTCCCCTGGAAACGTTATTCTGTGGTGCGATGCGGCTGGCCTCCACAGGAGTTCAGAAAAGAATGCGAGAGCAGAGGCTGACATTGTGTGCTATTTGTTGCTGACAGCTCCCTGTGGAATAAATCAAGCATGACAGCTTCATTCCGTTGCCCCTACACTGGAGGGTGTAGGAGTTTCTGACCCCTGCACTCCATGGGTGCTCCAAGGCTGGTGACCGGGAAGTAGCTTCTCTGTTTTCCAGTTGGCATTTCCGCACCTGGAGCAGGGCTGTATGCGTGCATTGGCTGGTTCTGGTTCTTTTCCTTGGGAATTGCTGCTCCTTCCTGTTGAGGTTTCAGGAAATCAGCGAAGACCCTCTGGTGTCCCGCATCTGAGTAGGACAGAGAAGCATGAGTGCCAGGGTCTCCAGGTGTTGGAGAATCACCCTCTGCTCTGCAAGGCAAGGGAAGAGGAGGGGACGAAGTTATGCACAGGTGTGTGACGGGGCCTTCTACCTGGAGGCCCGTCGGGAGGCACAGCCGGCAGGCTCTCCAGGGTTGCTGCTTTGCAAAGGTTGAGGGCAGAGAGAGAAGAAAAGAGCCCAGGTCCTGAGCACATGGCCTTTGAAGATATTTGTTCCATGCAACAGAGGCGGAGACCCATGCCTGCCACGTGCCTGTCTGGTGGCTCAGTCCTCTCCTGGGAGGAGTCAGGCAGGGCTGGAGGGTGGCAGGGGCCCAGAGCCCCTTGTGTGAAGAGCTGGGGACACAATGACCTTGACCATACCGTCTGCTCACTTTTCAGCTGGGTTGGATGTCTTTTTTGTTAAAATGGACTTTTATAAGAGTTCTTTATATATTCTGGATTCAATTCTTTATTAGTCACGTGCATTACAAAGATTTTCTCCCAGTGTGTGTTTGCCTTTCACTTTGTAGTCTGTTTTTGACTTTCAGACATTTTACATTTTAATCCAGACAAATGTATCAGTATGTTCCATTATTGTTTGTTAACACTGTGACTTGTTTAGGAAATCATCCTACTCATCAATATCCTAAGCATATTCTCCCAAGCTTTCTTTGAAAAGTTTTATAGTTTTGCTTTTCACCTTTTAGTCTTTGATCCATGTGGAATCTAATGTGCATGTGGTATAAAATAGGAATTTAATTAATTAATTAATTAATTTGAGACAGAGTTTTGCTTTCTTGCTGTCACCCAGGGTGGAGTGCAGTGGCACAGCCTTGTCTCACTGCAACCTCCGCCTCCCAAATGCAAGTGATTCTCATGTCTCAGCCTGTCGACTATCTGGGATTACAGGCGCAAGCCACTACACCTGGAAGGAATTGAATTTAATGCTTCCTGTGTGGAAAGCCAAAGTTCCCAATGCCGCTTGTTAAACAGCAGCTTTGATGCCTGCCCTGTGCCCTGTGCAGCCCTGTAGCCACTAGCCACATGGAACTATTTAAATTCCATGAACTGGCCTGGCGCGGTGGCTCACACCTGTAATCTCAGCACTTTGGGAGGCCGAGGGGGGTAGATCACCTGAGGTCAGGAGTTTGAAACCAGCCTGGCCAGCATGGTGAAACCCTGTCTCTACTAAAAATATAACAATTAGCCAGGCGTGGTGGTGTGCATCTGTAATCCCAGCTACTCGGGAGACTGAGACAGGAGAATCGCTTGAAGCCGGGAGGCGGAGGTTACAGTGAGCCAAGATGGCACCACTGCACTCAGCCTATGTGACAGAGCGAGACTCCGCCTTACCAAAAAATAAATAAATAAATAAATTCCATGAACTAACATTGAATAACATTTAAAATTCAGCTTCTCATGCCAGTTGTACCAGTCACATTTCAGGTGCTCAGTAGGTCACAAATAACTGACAAGTACAGAAATGAACAAGGGTAGGGAAGATGTGAAAAGTACAATTAAGTTTGTTTGAATAGACACTTGGGGCAACTGCACTCAGTCAGAGGCCACACCTGCTTTCTAGGCACCCATGGGGACATTTTCAAAAGTTGGCCACGTTTCAAAAATACCAAAAAGTGGATTGTTGGGGCCATATTCTCTGATCAAACTGTGGTAAACTTGAAAATCAGTAACAAAAGGTAGTAACAAAATCCATAGTTCCAAAATGAAAAACGCACGTATAAATAATTCATTCTCAAAGACAAAATCATAAAGGAAATTAGAAAATGTTTAGATTTGCGTAATAGCTACTTACCAAAACTTGTGGGGTTCAGCTAAAACAGTACTTACAGAGAGGTTAGTCTATTTTACCATTTCGCTTTACAAAAATCTAGTTTTGGCTGGGCTCGGTGGCTCACGCCGGTAATCCCAGCACTTTAAAAGGCCGAGGCCAGTGGATCACCTGAGGTCAGGAGTTCAAGACCAGCCTGGCCAACATGGTGAAACCCCATCTCCACCAAAGATACAAAAATCAGCCAGGCGCGGTGGTGCGCACCTGTAGTTCCAGCTACTTGGGAGGCTGAGGCAGGAGAATTGCTTGAACCTGGGAGGCAGAGGTTGTATGAGCCGAGATCATGCCACTGCACTGCATCCTGGGTGACAGAGTGAGACTCCATCTCAAAAAAAAGAAAAAAAAAAATCTAGTTTTGGCCAGTCATTCTTAGTGATTTTTGTTCTCTGTTCCATTCATTTCTGCACGTACCTTTATGGTTCCGTTTCTTCTACTTTCTTGGGTTTGTGGTATGGTTGTTTTCCTGTGTCTTGATTTGGATTCTTAACTCAAGAATTTTAACTACTTATTGTATTACAATTTGTGCAGTTTTAGGTTACATATTTCCCTTCACTAAGTGAGCATTACTTCAGCTGCATTTCCTTAGACTGTGCTGCTTCACTGTGCTTTTCTCCTCTTTCTGATCCTTATTAGTTTCTATGGTTTTCAGTTGTGAAGTGGAAAATCTTCCACTCAGATGTCAGCTTGTCAAGTTTTCATTGTAATACTGAACCTTTTTCATTTATATATTTGAAGCTATGTTTGTCATCCTGTGGTAATCTCTGAATCTTTACTAATGGTTTTTTACTTGAAATCTATTTTGTTTGATATCAATATAACTTCATAAACTTTAAGAAAATAAAGTATTTGCTAATTTTCTTTTTTTTTTGAGACGGAGTCTCGCCCTGTTGCCCAGGCTGGAGTGCAGTGGCACCATCTCGGCTCACTGCAAGCTCCACCTCCCGGGTTCACGCCATTCTCCTGACTCAGCCTCCCAAGTAGCTGGGACTACAGGCGCCCGCCACCGAGCCCAGCTAATTTTTTGTATTTTTAGTAGAGACGGGGTTTTACCGTGTTAGCCAGGATAGTCTTGATCTCCTGACATCATGATCTGCCCCTTGGCCTCCCAGTGTTGGGATTACAGGCGTGAGCCACTGCGCCTGGCCAATATTTGCTAATTTTTAAAATTTATTTTTGAAACCTAAATTTTTGTTGCTTTTATATTTTGCATCTGTTAGGAAAGTACATAGCTGGATTTGGTTTTGTTGAAACTCTATTTTAACTTGCAAATTCAGTTTATTCATATTTATTGACACATTTGGATTCACTTCTACAATTTTATTTTGTGATTTTTATTTCTTGTGATTTTCCTTGGCTTCTTTCTCCCTCATTTTCTGTTTGCTGTGGGGTTGAGGCATTTTTTCCTTCTTCCTTTTTCTTTCCAAATTCTATTTTTATTTTTAGTAGATACATGCATACTTGGCTTAAAGTCTAAATGCAATCAAAATCCATACAATCCTCTAGAATATTAAAAGGATGTTGGAATATTTTAATGGTAATTATACTATTCTGTACATGTTTTTCTGAACTGTTATTTTAGTTTCATCTTATTTCTTGTTTTCATATCACAAAATTGGTCTCTATCATTATTTAATAATAATTAATCTTATTTGGATTTACTTACATATTTTATATTTTCCCCTCACCACTACCTTTTTTTTTTCCTTTTTGAGACAGAGTCTCACTCTGTCACCCAGGCTGAAGTGCAATGGCATGATCTTAGCTCACTTCAACTCCTGCCTCCTGGGTTCAAGCAATTCTCGTGCCTCAGCCTCTTGAGTAGATAGGATTACAGGCTCCCGCCACCATGCCTGGATAATTTTTGTGTTTTCAGTTGAGACACAGTTTCACCATGTTGCCCAGGCTGGTCTTGAACTCTTGACCTCAGCTGATCCACTGGCCTTGGCCTCCCAAAGTGCTGGGATTGCAGGCGTGAACCACTATGCCCAGCACCCCACCACTACCTCTTGACTCTCGCTCCTTCCTTTGGATTTAATTTGTTTCTCTCTAAAATTTATCTTTTAGGAATTCTTTCAGTGAAGGAATATGATTGTTCAATTTTTAATTTTTGTTTGTTGAAAGTGTTTTAAAAAATATAGTTGCCACCCTGACTGACAATGTTGTTGGGTATAAAATTCTGGGTTGACAGATATTTTCTCTCAGCCTGGTAAAGACATTGCCTCACTCTGTTCTGGCTTCTATTATTGCTGTTAAGAAGTCAGCTGAATTATAGTTCCCTTGTAGGTTATCTGCCATTATGGGCTAAATTGTGCCCCACTCCCCAGCATGACATCCCGATCTGCAGTACCTCAGAACGTAATTGTGTTTGGAAAAGGTCTATAAAAGGTGATTAAGTTAAAAAAGAGGCCACTGAGGGGCATCCTAATCCAATCTGACTGGTGTCCCTGTAAGAAGAGGCAGAGACACACGGAGGAAAGGCCATGGAAGAGCATAGTGGGAAGGTAGCTATCCACCAGGCAAGGAGGAGGCCTCAGCACAAACCAAACCTGCCAACACCGACAACCTGAGCTTGGGCTTCCAGCCTCCAGAACTGTGAGAAACGGAATTTCTGTTGTTTAAGCCTCCCAGTCTGTGGTATTTTGTTACGGCAGGCCTAGCAAACCAATACTTCTGGTTTTTGCTGTTTACTCTTAATATATTCTCTTTGTCTTGATGTCCTGCAATTATACACTGATCCTGCAATTATACACTGAGATGTAATTAGGTTTGTGATTAATTTTATTTATTCTGCCTAGAACTTATCAGGAATTGTGAATCTGAGAATCCCTGTCTTTCATCAGTTCTGGAAACTTCTCAGCCATTGTCTCTGTGAAGAAAAGAACGACTGTGGCAAGCCTGAGACTGCTCACCCTTAGAAAGGCTACTCACAAGAATGGCCTCAGCCAAACATGGATTTTAGGAGTGTGCCTGTCATTTTCAGAATTGACAAGAGTGAGTGGCTCATTGTTCCTAAACTGTTTGTGCAAACAGTAAAGTTAGTTTATGCTAAACACCTGCTTTTCTTCTGGGAGCCTGGAGTTTTGGTATGTGCTAGGCAGGGGGTGCCAGTGTGACCAGCTGGAATCCCTGGGTACTGCAACTCTGATGAGCTTCCCTGGTAGATAATAACTCATCTGTGTCATCACAATTTGTTGCTGGGGTAATTAGGTACATATTATGTGACTATTATTAGGAGAGAACTTACATTAGTTCATGTTTGCATTGCTATAAAAATACCCGAGACTGGGTAATTTATAAAGAAAAGAGGTTTACTTGGCTTACAGTTCTGCAGGCTGTTCAGGAAGCATGATGCTGGCATCTGCTCAGCCTCTGGGGAGGCCTCAGGAAGCTTCCAATCATGGTGGAAGGAGAAGGGGGAATAGATGTGTCACATGGAGAACAGGAGGAAGAGACTGAGTGGCGACTACATACTTTTAAGCAACTAGATCTCGTAAGAACTCACTCATCATCCTGAGGACAGTGCCAAGGGGGATGGTGCTAAACCATTCATGGGAAATCTGCCCCCATGATCCCATCAGCTCCTGCCAGGCCCCATCTCCAACACTGGGGATCACAATTTGACATGAGATTTGGCTGGGGACACAGGTCTAAACCATATCAGGGCTCCTGGAAGCTTGTGCCTTGTCTCCTCCAGATTTCACCCCGTGAGCCTTTTCCGTTTGCTGATTTTTCTGTGGATTTTTTTGCCATAATAAATCTTAGCCATGAGTAAGACAATGTGCTGAGTCCTGTGAATCCTTTTAGCAAATCTCATGTTTGGGGGTGGTTCCGGGGACCCGCACACGGTCTCTCAAACATGGTCTCAGTTCTATTCTCTCTGGAGCTCCAATTAGAGATAAGGTAGACTTCGTTCTTTCCTTCTTGATGCTGTTTCGTATCTTCCATCTTTTCATTTCTTTGCTCTGCCTGTGGAATGGTTTCTTCAGACCTTTACAGACCTTACATTTTCTCCACAGTTGTGTCTTAACTTCCATGAGTCTATTCACTGATTTAAAAAATTCTAATGACTATAGTTTTCTTTTGAATGTTTTTATAATTTATATATTTATTCATTATTCATTCAATTATTTATGGCAGTATAGACACAAGAATTCTGATTTTGGCTATTCTAGTTCAATGGGATTGTTATTTATGTTGTTGTAGAGATTTCCCCGCTGATGCCATTGGGAGCTACTTTGGGCCACCCTGTGTCCTTTTGACACATCCCTCTCATTTTTTTGATTACTTCCGTAGTTCAAGATTATGATTTTTCCCTTCTGCAGTTACTTCTCCAAGCAGCTCCGGTCCCTTTAATTAATTTTAATTACTTATTTATGTTTGAGCATGTGAAGCATTAAAATGGTTCTAAAAGTCAGAACAATAGAAAATAAAAGTCCTCACAGTGTCTTTCCCGTACTTTCTACCCTGTTCCCATTCCCCCATCTTTTCCACCCCCTTGGCTTACCCAAGCCTCTGTAGCCAAACAACCTTATATGTTTCTTGTTCATTATTCTTGTATTAGTCCATTCTTGCACTGCTGTAAGGAACTACCTGAGAATGGGTAATTTGTTAAAGAAAAGAGGTTTAATTGACTCAAAGTTCTGTAGGCTGTACAGGAAGCATGGCTGGGAGGCCTCAGGAAACTTATAGTCATGGCAGAAGGTGAGGAAGGAGCAAGCACATCGTCACATGACTGTAGGAGAGAGAGAACAAAGGGGGAAGTGCTACACACTTTTCAAACAATCAGATCTGGTGAGAACTCTGTGGGAGGCAGCACTAGGGGGATAGCACCATTAGAAACCACGCCCGTGATCCCGTCGCCTCCCACCAGACCCCACCTGCAACACTGGGCATTACAATTCAACATGTGATCGGGGTGGCGACACAGAGCCAAACCATATCACTGTGTTTCTTTTTGCACAAAAGAGTAGCTGCATGTATAATTTCCAATTTCCGTTTACTTCTTACACAAAGAAAGCACTCTATAGATGCTCTTCTGCTCTTGGCTTTTATAATGTAAAGAGTTCTGGAAGCCACTCACAGAGCTGAGTTCATGGGAGTCTTTATTACTCTTTTTCAAAGCTGCATAGAACTTCATTGCGTGAATGTATTACAGTTTATCCACTACTCTCCAGTTGCCTGATATACAGGGTTTCCCCATATGGGCTGCAATGAATAACTCTGTGCTTATGCAGTTTCCGTGTGGATCCCCAGAGGTGGGATAGCCGGGTGGAAATGTAACTACATGCCATAGTTTTGTAAGATACTCCAAATTCTGGCTGGGCATGGTGGCTCACGTCTGTAATTCCAGCATTTTGGGAGGCCGAGGCCAGAGGATCACCTGAGGCCAGGAGTTTGAGACCAACTTGGCCAACATGGTGAGATCCCGTCTCAACTACAAATTAAAAAAAATTAGCTAGGTGCAGTGGTACGTGCCTATAATCCCAGCTACTTGGGAGGCTAAGGCAGAAGAATCACTTGAACCTGGGAGGCGGAGGCTGCAGTGAGCTGAGATGGTGCCACTGCCCTCCAGCCTGGGTGACAGAGTGAGACTCTGTCTCAAAAAAAAAAAAAGAAAAAAAAAGATACTCCAAATTCACCTCCGAAAGGCTTGTAGCAGTTTACACTCCCACTAGTAATGTGTAAGAGTTACTGTTTCCCACAGCCTGCCAACAGAGTGTATTGTCGTGCTTTGTAATTTCTATCCATATGAGAAGGTATCTTAGTGTAGGTTTGTAAGTGTGAAATATAATAACATAAAGCTTATCACTGTAACCATTGCAAGTCAACAGTTCAGTGGCATTAACTACATTCATATCACTCAGCAACCATCACCACCATCCATCTCCAGGCTAAAACTGTAAATTGTGTGTGTGTGTGTGTGTGTGAATATAAAATGCACCCACTGGCTCTACTGGAGCCGCTGTGTTGTTTAGCTCTTCTGTGTTCTGTGTGGCAGCCAGGGAGGTGTGCTGCTCAGATCTCCTTTCCAGAAGAATTCGTCTCCCTGCTGGAGAGGAGCAGTTAGCTGATGGCCTGCAGCTGTAGCCCCTTCGGGGGCTGCCGTAATGCTTGGGTAGCCCCAGGCAATGGCAGGGGCAGGTGTGGGATGAGGACCTGGCCAATTGTGTTCACCTGGGCCTTTCATGCACAGTCTTTGCCTTGAAACTCCGCCAGGGTCGTTGAGACTTTGTCAGGCATGCGTCTCAGCCCCCAGCTCTGCCTGTCCAATCCTGTGCCTTCTCCACCTTCACCTTCCGCAGGTGCTGCCCGTAACGTACCTCTGACATCCTGACTTCAGCTCCTGCCTGCTTCCTCGAGGACGTGAGTCAACCTACTTCACTTATTTTTTTGTTCACTTGAGCTGCCTTGTTCCGGGAGTGATGTGCTAAATTACTAGTTTGCTGCTATGACTCCTTACAGTTTCTGTGGTTTTGCTTCATGAAGGTGGTTGCTGAATTATTTTTATTTATTTATTTTTGAGACAGGGTCTCGCTCTGTCACCCAGGCTGGAGTGCAGTGGCATGATCTCGGCTCACTGCAGTCTCAACCTCCTGGACTCAAGCAGTCCTCCCACCTCAGCCTCCCTAGTAGCTGCACCATCATGCCCAGCTAATTTTTGTATTTTTTTGTAGAGACTGGGTTTCGCCATGTTGCCCAGGCTGGTCTTGAACTCCTGAGGCTCAAGCAATCCTCCTGCCTCTGCCTCCCAAAGTGCTGGGATTACAGGCATGAGCCACCACACCTGGCCCTGAGCTACTTGTTGCATAATTGATCTTTGCTGTGATTTGTGTCTTTTTGCAGTAAAAAGTCCTTCTTCGTGCTGCCTAATGCTTTTTGTCTTGAATTTTACCTTGCCGGCTGGCGTGGTCCCCGTTTCTTTTCTTGCTGCATTTATACGACCCCTGTGCCTTTGTTCATCCCTTCGGTTCCAGCAGTTTGGATCACTTTACTGTGTCTTGAATACAGCATGTAGTTGGAGGTCACTTGTGAGCCAAAGTGATTTTTTTTTCTCGTGGTAAGTAAATCAAGTCCGTGACTTTTTGATGGTCTCAATGTTCACATCCCCTAAAAACTCCTATGCTGAAGCCCAGCTCCCAGGTGATGTTCTAGGATGTGGTAAGGGTTCCACATGTGGAATAGGATTAGTGCCCTGTTAAGGCCCTTATTAAGGCCTGAGGGAGCCGCTTGCGTCTTCGCCACGTGAGGACAGGTGGAAGGCACCGCCTGTGTAGAAGCAGTTCTCACAGGCGTCGAACCTGCTGGCACCTTGACCTTGGAGTTCTCAGCCCCAAGAACTGTGTTGCATGTGAATTTCCCAGTCGTAGGTATTTGTTAGAGCAACGCAACAGGACCAAGACAGGCTCATGTGTTCAGTGTCAGCTGTTACAGTATTTTCTAATATGTGTATATTGTGACATTCGCGATGTGATGTGTAAGCTCTGCTCTTTCTCTCCTGTTGTGTTTCTTAGGGGTTTGTATTTTTTTTTTTTTTTTTTTTTTGAGACAGTGTCTCGCCCTGTCGCGCAGGCTGCAGTGCAGTGGTGCAATCTTGGCTCACTGTAAGCTCCGCCTCCTGGGTTCACACAGTTCTCCTGCCTCAGCCTCCCGAGTAGCTGGGACTACAGGTGCCGCCACCACGCCCGGCTAATTTTTTTGTATTTTTTTAGTAGAGACGGGGTTTCACTATGTTAGCCAGGATGGTCTCTATCTCCTGACCTCGTGATTCACCCTCCTCAGCCTCCCAAAGTGCTGGGATTACAGGCGTGAGCCGCTGCGCCCGGCCAGGGGGTTGTATTTTTATTCTAAGGATTTCTTATACATTTTTAGTGCCCTGAGTTTCCTGTTTTCTCATCTAAACTTTCACTGTGGGTTTGTCAGTTTTGGGCAGTAACTGTCCCACTGATTGCCTGTGTCACTGGAAATGAGCTGATACCCTTTTCCTCTTTCCCTCTTTCTTCTCCAGTGTTTCCAAGTTATGATATTCCTACCTTGTCACTGCACGCAACATTAGTATGTGAACCTTTCACCCTCTTCCCTTATAATGCTCCTTGTGCTGAAGGAGCACACTCATCTTTTGGGTTGGATGAAGTTAATATTCTAGTAGATTCTTCAAGAAGGGCTCATGGACCAGGTGTGGTGACTCACGCCTGTAATCCTAGCACTTTGGGAGGCTGAGGCCGGCAGACCACTTGAGGTCAGGAGTTTGAGACCAGCCAGGCCAACATGGTGAAACCCCATCTCTACTGAAAACACAAAAATTAGCCAAATGTGGTGATGCATGCCTGTAATCCCAGCTACTCGGGAGGCTGGGGCAGGAGAATTGCTTGGACCCAGGAGGCAGAAGTTGCAGTGAGCCAAGATTGTCCCGTTGCACTCCTGCTGCACTCCAGTCTGGGTGTTGTGGTGAGACTCC
Source organism: Colobus angolensis palliatus (assembly GCF_000951035.1). NCBI lineage: Eukaryota > Metazoa > Chordata > Mammalia > Primates > Cercopithecidae > Colobus > Colobus angolensis. The sequence goes on from NW_012116488.1 coordinate 985,132, forward strand.
ATCTCAAAAAAAAAAAAAAAAAAAAAAGAGAAGGGCTCATGGTTCAGAATTTTCTAAGTTCTTGTGTTGTTAAAACTGTTTTCCATAGCCTTGATGTTTGAAGGGAAGCTTCACTAGATATTGATGTATTTGTACATCTGTGCTTATATATTTCATCCTGTTACAGGACAGGCGGTCCGGATCCAGACTGTAAGTGAGGGTTCTTGGATCTCACACAAGAAAGAATTCAGGGCAAGTCCACAGTGCAAAGTAAAAGCGAGCTTATTAAGAAATTTAAGTGGTACAAGGACAGCTACTCCATGGATAGAGTAGGGCATTCCTGAAAGTAAGAGGAGGAGCGCGTACACCCTAGGTACAATGCTGGTATATATGGGAAGACGTGCTCTGCTATAAGGGTTTGTGATAAAGAATTAATCTTCTTAATTACTATGTTTTGCAAGAATCGATATTATTACCTTTAAAGCAAAATTAGGAATGCCATTGTTCTCTAGATATTGGGATATCTGAACACTCCCAAGCCTGGGTCTGTTTAGTAAACATTATTAATTTGTTCCCGTAACTGTAAACACCTACAGGCTTGGAACGCCTCACTTTCTGAGGATGCAGCTCAGTAAACCCCCGCCTCATTTTCCAGCCCTCACTCAAGATGGAGTCGCTGTTTCCAACGCCGCTGACAATCCTACGAGTGGGCACAGCATTTCTGGGTTAGAGGGAGACTCATTTTTTATTTACAGAATATATTGGCATTGGTTCCTTGTGCCTGCTCCCCACTTGGGACAATGTGGTGACAGCGAGAGGAGCCTGCCTGTGCGACAGGGAGTTTTGCTCTAAAGGAGGGAAGCCTGAAGATGATGAGTCTTAGAGCTGATGTAGGAGCTGTTACACCCATGGGAGAGTGTAAGATAAACTTTATTTTCTAATGTCAACAGATCCTCTCTGAGAAGAGAAGGGAAAGGCCCCAGGTTTACAGTTCTTCGGGATGTAAAGAAATGGTCCTGAGTTTCATCTGGCTTGGAAATCTAAACTTATACCAAAGGGGAGATAAACCTGTCAACCGTTTCCCTGGGTTTCTTCTTTCTTTCTTTCTTTCTTTCTTTCTTTCTTTCTTTCTTTCTTTCTTTCTTTCTTTCTTTCTTTCTTTCTTTCTTCCTT
>NW_012116488.1:986872-996642 GCF_000951035.1 Colobus angolensis palliatus
CCTTCCTTCCTTCCTTCCTTCCTTCCTTCCCTCTCTTTCTTTCTTTTCTCTCTCTGTCTCTCTCTTTTATGAGTTGACATGTCACACTGTTGCCTAGACTGGAGTGCAGCAGTGCGATTATAGCTCATAGCAGCCTCAAACTTCTGGGGTCAAGTGATCCTCCCACCTCAGCCTCCCAAAGTGCTGGGACTACAGGTGTGAGCCACTGGGCCTTCTCCTGGGTGTTTCATTATCTGAGTCTTTCAAGGCTGGTTTCCCTTCCAGGCATCTGTTAACCCAGGTTACCAGTAATTTTTTCTCAGAAAGCCATGACTTTGCAGAAATACCAACATATTTTCTCTACAATAAAAAATGCTTGGTGCAGACTTTCTTTCACTGATGTTTGGAAAATGTCACTCCACTTTGCCCTGCTTTGCTATTACTTCTGAGAAATCTGATGCCAGGTGGGCTCCTTTGTTCTTGTAAGTTATTTTTAATTTGTTTTTGAAACATAAAAGTTTAATTAGATATTTTCTCAGAGTTGGCCATGTCTGGTTAATTTTCTCGGCATCCATGGGTGTGGAGCCTTTCAATACATCGACTTAAGTCTTTCAATTTTGGGCATCTTTTTGGACTAAGGTCTTAAATATGATGCCTGTCCCATTGCTTTGTTTCGCATCTTTGGGGGCTCCAGTTATGCGTGTGTAATTCCTTCTTTGCTTGTTTCCCACGTTCTCCACTTCTCTGTGGCCCTTTCTATTTCTTTTGTGGTCTCCTTTTCATTCTCTTAGTTACTTTCCTACTTTATTGCCTTTCTTTATTTAAGTCTATTATTTCTTGGGTATCTTATAATTCAGTCTTCATTTCTGAGATGATTTTGTCCATTTCTTTAATTTCTTTTCTGTTTTCAGCAAACCCTTTTTATTTCTTTCTGCTTTTGTCTGCTTATATTCCAAGAGTTTGAATTTCTGACTCGGGGTGGGTTTTCCTTTTCCCAGGTGCTTCTGTGAGTATATTTCATCCACTTTAGAGTGTGGCCTTGCTGTTTTTTCCTACTTCTTCTTTTGCAGGAGTGGGATTTTTATCAACCGAGGTGTGTTGATTATTTTTAGTAGCTTTAAATAGACAATACTCTTCTGATCATTCTGTGAGTTTGGGTGGTTTACGAGATTCCTGCTTCAGCACAGTCTGCTCTGTCCGTGTGGCAAAGTCTAGTTTCTCGAATGAATCTGTGTGAGTGTGTGCTGGGAGGAGGGGATATATGTCCTTTGTATTTTCTGGTTCATCTTTTCCTACAGGACCTGGGACTTCTCTCCTTTCCTACTTTTTGCCTTGGCTGCTGGATGCCTGAAGAGCACATCTCCTTTCTTTTTCACCGTTTGCTTCTCCTGAAGTTCTGCCTTTCACAGATGCCACTCAGGTTGCGTGTGGCTTTTGGGCCCATCTCTGCAGTTAGCAGGTGGACCTAAGGGCACTTGTTCAGTGTTTTCACACGTGGGGAGTGGTGCTATTTCTGCTGGTTTTAGAGCACTCCTACACCCTCCTCTAGCTTTCCCCTTCTCTCTTTCCTGTCTTATTCTTGGACTGCTCTTACCCACTGCAAAGAGTGTGAGCAATTGCTTGCTGGGATGTTTTTCTTTTTCCCCTTTTTCCCCTGCGGTTGCTTTGAAGTTGGAGCATTCCTGTCTTTGTGTGGTTTCACTTGACTTTCCTGTTGACCTGCACTGATTCTAGAGGATTTTGGGGGTGACGCAGACCTAGGCAGATGCTATTCTCTTTGGTTGCTCAGAAGTCCTCTTAGAGAGTGTTAGAGTGCATTTATTGATTGTGAATGATTTTAAGACTCTTCACATGTTTAAGAATTAGTTGATTTTATTTTCTGCACCTGTTATCTTACTTGATTATATTCTTCTATTAACATGTAGGCCCTGCTCTTATTGTTTTCTAGAAAGTCTTTACATATTAGAAAAATGGTGTTGTGCCTTGCAAAAGGTTTCTCTAAGTTCCCAGGTTGTCTGTGGGCTTTGCTGAAGGAGCCTGATACTGTTAGCTCTGGCAGCAGGGCCGAGGGCTTGGGCCTTTACGTTCATGTGTGGGCAGAGAGGCTTTGAGAACAGGACCTTTATATATGCAAGGCAGGACTGGGGGACACTTACCTCTCTTCCTGTGGGGCTGTGGGGCAGAGATGATGGGGAAAGAGCAGGGAAGGAGGTAGCAGAGAGGGACCTGCAGGAACACAGAGAAAAGAAGTGTGTGTGTGTGTGTGTGTGTGTGTGTGGTGGGGGCTTGCCAGCTAGCTGGTGTCTGCAGTTCTTCCACTCACTGAGAGATGAAAGGAAGGGCGGAGACGAATGTACATGCAAATGGATAATCTGTGCAGCTTTGCAGAGTGCAGGGCCATTTGCATAAATATTGTTTGCAAAAAGCAATTAGTGGTTCATTTACATGCAGTGAAGTAGCAATTTGCACTTTTTTCAGGAACAATTGCTTTGCCGACATGCACAAATTTGATGCTTTGCAATTGGCTTTGTAATAGTAAAGCTTTACAATTTTTCATGTTTAGTTCCTATCTTGCTTTCCTGAGATATGGAATTTTTTCTTTAAAAAAAGAAAGTGCCATGTCAAGGACGAAAGTTCTCCAAGCTAGCATTCCTGGTGAACACTTACTCCTTTTCTGACTGTGTCCAAGCTTCTGCATCTCCCTGAGTACCTGTACAGACCGTTTTCTTGGCCTCCTACTCGTGTAGATTTAAGTGAAGCTTTCTCAGTTGGGCAATGATTGGCCACACCCGCACACACTGCCCTCCTCCCCCACCGTGGGTCAGGCTGCAGTGAAGAAGGCTCTGCCTTGGGCAGGATCAGTGACTGTGGATCTCAGTTCAAAGAGACAGGATCATGGTCTGGTATCAGGTGGCCCCGGGAGGAGTGGGAGCATCCATGCCCAGTCCCTACCAAGTGACCCTAGCCAGACCTGGCCTGGCCTGTCCCGCACTGTCACTGTCAGTGTTGTTCACGTCTCAGCTGAAGCTTCAGCCTTTCCTGCAAGGGCTGTGGCAGACGAAACCAGCAGAGGACCTACGCGGAGGCTCCACTGCAACGGTGACCTCGCCGTCAAGTCTTGCTCAATTTCCGAGGAAAGTCCATACCATGTGCACTTGTACAGGTGTGAACCTGTACAAGGAGAAAGAGAAGCAGAACCAATAGAACCACCAGAGAGGCCCTAGAGCAAGTATAACTGGTGTCCTCAGAGAGAAATGAGACCAGTGGGTATTGCAGAGAACCCATGAGAGGTCTTGCAATGAAAAAAAGTCATGAAGAACAAAAGCAAGAAAAGTTCCAGTGATGGGAGGCAGAGTGGGCATCTGTGGGAGAAGCAGGGAGCTGGGGGAGGATGCTGAGGGAGTCTACTGGAATGTGACACAAAGGGATGGAGTTGGGAAGCACAAAAGGCAAGCTGAGATGTGGAGGACGATCTAGAGGCCATAGCATCCCTCTCACAGGATTTCAGGGGGAGAGAATAAAGGGGAGGTGCTGGGGGTGGGACAACAGCCAGGGCATGTTTTCATCTCTATCTTTTCAGAGCTAAAGGCAGGTGCTGGCCTCACTGAAGGAGTCCACCAAGTGCCAAGCAGGATGAACACAAATAACCAACCCCCCCCAATTCATTCCTTGCTATGTCAAAGTGCAATGTGGATCGTCAGTGATACAGCTAAAGCTGGGTGGGTAGGGGGAGGGGAAATCCCAATTATCTAAAAGGAACAAGGATCCAGTTGACACCTGCCTTCTCATCTGCAGTGTTGGGAGAACAGGTTAAGACTCCAAATGTTCCCAGTTGTGAGGTGAAATCCTTGGACAATTCACTATTTATAAGCAGAGAGAAAATAATACCAGCCAGGTGGGGCAGCTCACGCCTGTAATCCCAACACTTGGGGAGGCCGAGGCAGGTGGATCACCTGAGGTCAGGAGTTCGAGACCAGCTTGGCCGACGTGGTGAAACCCTGTCTCTACTAAAAATACAAAAATCAGACGGGCGTGGTGGTGGGCGCCTGTAGTCCCAGCTACTAGGGAGGCAGAGGCAGGAGAATCGCTTGAACCCGGTAGGTGGAGGTTGCTGTGAGCCGAGATCATACCACTGCACTCCAGCCTCGGTGATAGAGTGAGACTCTGTCTCAAAAAACAAATAAACAACCATTTAGCTCCCATAGTCCCCCGACTTTCTGAAAAAATTGCCAAAAGATGTGTCTAGCAGGAGGAAAAGGGTGCCCGGGAGCTGATGCTGACTAACGGTTATCATCACTGCTGTTGCTCAGGTGCTCTGCTGAGTGCTGCACGTGAATTATTTCACTGACTCCTCACGATGCCACGAGCCTGGTGCTGCTAGTCACATTTCACAGGGGAGGAAGTAAAAGTACAATAATGTTAGCATATTGTTAAGTTCAAATAGGTACTGATTGCTAAAAATGATAGCCATCTAGCACCAAAATTCCCTGTAGGATCAACACGGGAGGCTTGAGGGAGATGTGGGGAGTGGACAAAAGCAGCATCATGTGATGGGTCTCATCTTGTTTGGAGAATATCTCGACTTTGACAAATTCTTGACACTGTCGGAAAAATAGATGCTTAAGTGTGTATTTTCTAAATCTATAGGTAATCAAAAGGAGATTGGAAATAGAATGTAACTATTTCAAAGACAGGCAAGGAAAAATGGAATAAAATAAACCTAATTTCTAAAATAAGATGAGAAAGGGGAAAAACAAAAACACCCCAGGAACTATAAAGTAAGATTTTATTCAATCAGAAATCATAATAAATGTCAGTGAACTAAACACGTGTTAAAAGACAGAGATGCTCAGATTGAACAGAAACAAGTAACAAATTCTAACGGAAATGTTGCTTACAAAAGACATACTTAAAGTAACCCAGAAAGTTAAAAATTAAAGGAATAAAAAACTCTATCAAAAATGCCAAAAATATGCAAGCAGTCCTAGCAATATTTATGTAATACAAGATAAAATTTAAGGCAAAATGTTTAAAAGGGACAAAAGGGGATATTTCATATTGACCAATGGAACAACTCATAAAGAATACATGAGGCCAGAGGCAGTGGCTCATGCCTGTAATCCCAGCACTTTGGGAGGCTGAAGTGAGCAGGTCACCTGAGGTCAGGAGTTCGAGACCAGCCTGGCCAACATGGTGAAACCCTGTCTCTACTAAAAACACAAAAATTAGCAAGCCGTGGTGGTACACATCTATAGTACCAGCTATGTGGGAGGCTGAGGCAGGAGAATTGTTTGAACCTGGGAGGAGAGGCTGCAGGGAGGGAGCCAAGATCGTGCCACTGCATACTAGCCTGGGTGACACAGTGAGACTCTGTCTCAAAAAAAAAAAAATAAAAAAATAAAAAAAGAAGAGTCCATGAGAGTCATAAACTGAAATATATAATGAAAACATACATTAAGCAAAAATAGAAAATTATGAATTCATAGTCATGGTGGGAGACCTACCCCAGAAACTGAAGAATTTAATAGACTATAAATAAATGTAAGCAACTAAAGCTTGATCTAACAGACACGTAGAAATACATACTCAATAAATAAAAAAAAATTTTTAGCACAGCAAGAACATTAATAAAAGTGTACTAGATGACTAAGATGATTTTGACAACTTAAAAATTAACATGTAAGGCTAACTTCAGTGACCACAAATCAATAAAATTTGAAATCAATGGCAAAAAGAAAAGTCCATCAAAATGAGTATAGCTGGAAATACACTATTAATTATTTTAGTAGGTATTAAAGCAAAAATGGAAACTGTTAACTATCTGTAGCCAAATGGCTATGAGAACATTTCATGTTAAAACCTATGGGTTATGGTCAAAGTGTTACCAACAGAAAAATGTATAGACTTAAATTGATTCATTAAAATTGAATATGAATAGGTTAAGATTTTAAACTGAAGAAACTGGAAAAGCAACGGAATAAGCTCAGGGAAATAACGTGCTAATCATAAGGGGGTATCATAATCATAAAGACAGCCATGGGATCACAGAAAAAGGGAGACATTGTTGACATGCCCTTCCCAGCACTGTCCAGGGAGAGGGAGCCACTGTTTCAGACCTCAATTACTTGTGGTCACCTGGACAGATGGATGTTATTGGGAGATGCAAGGCAGCTCCTCTTAGCTTGAGCTCATTATCATGAAATAATCTTATTCCCCGTCTGATTCCATGCTCTTCAAGATGACTTCTAATCATGCCTTCCCAGATAGCATTGCTGATAGCAAATACAGTTTGAGTATGGACATTGGTGTTCTAGTCTTGTAAACAGTAATTTCTCAGGGTAAATCAACACATCAACATTCTGATTTCCTGTATCAGCAATTACCTTGCCGGAATCAGGCTGCTGGTATTTTCCAAAATATGGCTGTAAGAATTTGTTAATCGTTCTTCACCCCTCATCTCTACACTGATCAATCCACCTACCCACCTACTCACACGTTCATCAATGTGTGAGTAATAAATCAATACATTTATTTATCCTTCATCTTTCATCCTCCCTGCCACCCTCCCATCCATCCATCCATTCGTCCATCCAAACATCCATCCATCCCTCCATCCATTTATCCATCCATCCATCACTCAAACATCCACCCACCCTCCCATCCATTCATCCATGCATCCACCCACCCACTCACTCTCTCATTCATCCATTCATCCACCTACCCATCCATCTACCCACCCACTCATCCATCCATGCACCCAAACATCCATTCACCCAACCATCCATCCATCCATCCATCCATCCATCCACCCATCCATCTATCCATCCATCCATCCATCCATCCATCCATCCATCCATCCATCCATCCATCCATCCATCCACCCATCCATCCATCCATCCACCCAAACATCCATTCACCCAACCATCCATCCATCCATCCATCCATCCATCCATCCATCCATCCACCCATCCATCCATCCATCCATCCATCCATCCATCCATCCATCCATCCATCCATCCATCCACCCATCCATCCATCCATCCATCCATCCATCCATCCATCCATCCATCCATCCACTCACTCATTCATCCATTCATCTACCTACACATCCATCTACTCATTCACTCATCCATTTATCCACCCAAATGTTCAACCACACAACCATCCATCCATCCACCCATCCATCTCTCCATCCACCCAAACATCCATCCATCCATCCTTCCATCCATCCATCCATCCACCCAAACATCCATCCACCCAAACATCCATCCACCCAAACATCCATCCATCCACCCACCCACACATCCATCCATCCATGCATCCACCCATGCATCCATCCATCCATCTATCCATCCATCCACCCATCTATCCATCCGTCTATCCACCCACCCACTTATTCATCCATGCATCCATCTATGCATCCATCTACCACCCACTCGTCCATCCACCCATCCATTCATCCAGCTAGTCACCTACCCATCCTCTCATCCATTTATCACTCTCCTACTGATGTATGAATTCATTTATTCATCCTCTTATCCCCCCTGCACCCAACCACCCTCCACCCATTCACCCCTCTGCAGGGGCCTTCATTTGGCAGTTCTTCTGGAGTGGTTGGCACCACTCATTTCTCTCCCATGCATGGAGGACTCCGTTGTGTCATACTGAGGTAGAGTGCAGCGAGTGAGATGATCGTCTTTCGGATGGAGAACAGTCTTCTTTATATAATCTTATGTTTTCCCTCAGTAGGAGCCAAGAAAATGGAGTGAAACATGAAGACATTAGATGTTTTGTGGTTTGCTTTCTGAGTCTCCACTGACCCCTTCCTAGCCCCAATCTTTTTCAACCTTGCTTCTTCCTCCAGCCATGTCCCTCCTCCCCTTCCACCAGAGGCCTTGCAGTGCCATCCCTGGGCCCTGCTTTGAGCCCTAGGGCACTGCCTGCTGGCCTGGCTGTTCTACCTGATCCACAGTTTCCCTCATATGGGATGTGCTGGGAGCAAGGGAGTGCCTGATGAGGAGACTCTTTCTGGAGTGTTCTATTTACACCCTCCTGCTTTAGAGACATTCCAGGTGCACCTGGGCTCTGTACCACGTATTTCTGGACTCTTTCCCACACCTGGCCAAAGCCAGCTGTCCTGGATCCTACCAGGCCTCAGGCAACAGGACAGACAGCCCCTGACTGGGAGCTGGCAGGAAGGAGAAAAGCAAAGCATCCCTGAGGTGGGGGCGGCACTGCAGCAGAGGACAAGGATAGGAGGCAGCTCTGCAGCCTGGGGGTCAGTGGGAGAGCCAGACCACCCCTGAAGTTCCAGGTGGACATCCTCTCCGTAGAGGGATCTGGGAGTGTCCTCCCCTAGCCTCAGCGACAGTGGCTGGAGCACAGTGTCTCTCTCCCCTCACACATGTATGTAGACGGTAGTCACAACCTGGTGAGGCTGTGGAGAAATAGGAACGCTTTCACGCTGTTGGTGGGAGAGTAAATTAGTTCAACCATTGTGGAAGACAGTGTGGAAACTCCTCAAGGATCTAGAACCAGAAATACCATGTGACCCAGCCATCCCATTACTGGGTACATACCCAAAGGATTATAAACCATTCTACTATAAAGACATATGCACACGTACGTTTATTGCAGCACTATTCACAACAGCAAAGACTTGGAACCAACTCAGATGCCCATCAGAGATAGACTGGATTAAGAAAATGTGGCACATATATACCATGGAATACCATGCTGCCATAAGGAAGCATGAGTTCATGTCCTTTGTAGGGATGTGGATGAGGCTGGAAACCATCATTCTCAGCAACCTAACACAGGAACCGAAAACCAAACACCACATGTTCTCACTTATAAGTGGGAGTTGAACAACGAGAACACGTGGACACAGGAAGGGGAACATCACACACTGGGGCCTGTCAGAGGGTAGGGGGACAAGGGGAGAGAGAGCATTAGGACAAATACCTGATGCATGAGGGGCTTAAAACCTAGGTGACGGGTTGATGGGTGCAGCAAACCACCACGGCACATGTATGCCTATGTAGCAAACCTGCACGTTCTGCACATATGTCCCAGAACTTAAAAGTAAAATAATAAAAAGAATTGTATCAAAAAAGATGAAATAAATAGCTAATGTCCATACGAAAAAAAATGTGCTATTTGTACAACACACCAAAGACAAAAGGAAGAGTGGTTCCAGAAGCAAATCCACTTACGTGTGAATTTAAAATATTTTAAAGGTAAGATTTTTAAAAAGTAAAAGAAGTTCAATATACAATTTCCACCCATGTAAGAGGAAAAAGTTGATCACCTTTCACAATATCCAAAAAATTGAACTGAAAATTATTTAAACTTTAAAAGGGATTTTGTAAATAGCAAAAGTATTAAATTTTTAAAGACTGTAAAAAATGAATGGGATAATACAAACACATGACTTTACAATTTGCTTTTTTAAATATAGCACTAGACAGATAATCCTTCAAGCCAGTACCCACAGACCCGACTCCTGTTTAATAACTCAAAACTTTCCATTATAAGGAGGTGCCAGAATTTATTTAATTGCTCCCTGGTTTATAAACATTCTGGTTGTTTTCCATTTTTGGCTGGTACAAACCATTGTAATAAACATTCATGTACACATGTCCTTATGAAATGAGGCTTTTCTGTTGAGCCCCCATCTTTCAGAAGTGTTGGAGCTGGGTCTAAGCAGGTGCAGCGATCTGAGCTTTTTTTTTTTTTGAGATGGAGTCTCACTCTGTCGCCCAGGCTGGAGTGCAGTTGCACGATCTCGG
>NW_012116488.1:996692-1004272 GCF_000951035.1 Colobus angolensis palliatus
TCACTGCAAGCTCCGCCTCCTGGGTTCACGCCATTCTCCTGCCTCAGCCTCCCGAGTAGCTGGGACTACAGGCGCCTGCCACCATGCCCGGCTAATTTTTGTGTTTTTAATAGGGACAGGGTTTCACCATGTTGGCCAGGCGGGTCTCGAACGCCTGACCTCATGATCCACCCGCCTCAGCCTCCCAAAGTGCTGGGATTACAGGTGGGAGCCACCGCACCAGTGTGTTTAGTTTTTTTGTTTGTTTGTTTTGTTTTTGTTTTTGTTTTTGTTTTTGGAGACAGAGTCTCGCTCTGTCGCCCGGGCTGGAGTGCAGTGGCTGGATCTCGGCTTACTGCAAGCTCCGCCTCCTGGATTCACGCCATTCTCCTGCCTCAGCCTCCCGAGTAGCTGGGACTACAGGCGCCCGCTACCACACCCAGCTAATTTTTTGTATTTTGTTTAGTAGTAACACGGTTTCACCATGTTAGCCAGGATGGTCTCGATCTCCTGACTTGGTGATCCTCCCGCCTCAGCCTCCCAAAGTGCTGGGATTATAGGCGTGAGCCACCGCGCCCGGCCGATCTGAGCTTCTACCGACTGTGCCAGGTCCCTCCAGAAGACCACGAGGCTCCCTCCTCCCTGGGGTCCCCAGCTTTGGCAGGCCAGGAGTGGGCGTTATCAGCCTTTTAAAGCTTTGGGATTTAATTTTGGAGGCAGCCTGGGTCCAATGATGGGTCAGTGTAGGGGTACAAAGATCCAGCTCCTGCTCCTCTGTGGAGCTGCTCTGAAGGGGCTGTTCCCAGGGGATCGCCTCTGTGTCACCAAGCATTTCTCCCTTGGCTCAGTCCTGCTGCTCTTGGTGGCTCACAGGTGTTGCTCCTGAGAGGAACCCCACCCTCAGTGCTCCTGTCTACAAACCTCAAGGTCCAGCATCTGTTCCCCTAACTTAGGGGTGGTCCTGGGGAGCAGACACACATAGGATTTGGGGCTAGATTAACCACTGGCAGTCACTGGCTGTGGTCCCTGTCGCTGTGGCTAGTGCAGAAGTGATAGCCCTGCAGTGTCAGGGACCTTCTCACCGTGGTGCCCCGGGTGCTGTATCAGGTAGGGGAGGAAGCGCACTGGTTGGTGCCTTATCTCAGAAGCACGAGAGGTAGAGGCAATGCAGGAATCACAGAGCCATGGATCAGATGGCTGTTGCTCGGTGCTACAAATTTCTGGAGAAAGATGATGGGAGCCGAGCTTGACTCGTCTCCACTCAAGGCCGGGTGTGGGGGCAGTGGGCCTGCTTGGCAGCCTATTCCGAGAGTCTCATCCCCTACAGTTGGAGGCAGGGAAAGGTGGAGGTCCAGCCCAGGGCTTAATTCTAAGGGCAGCATAGCTCCTGAGGTGATGAGACCCTCAGCCTTGGCAAGGCTGCCATGCCAGCCTCAGGCCTCCATGGCGGGCCCCTTTAGGAGAGAAGAACTTATTCCCCAAACTGCCATATGAGCTGCCCTCGATGGCTCCTGGCTGCCAGCCTCTTCTGATGCTGCCTCACTCCAGGTCACTCCCTGTCCCAGGCCAGCTGCTTCCAGTGACTGGTCCACATGTGCTTACAAAGGCCCAGGGCCCTTGACCCTGGGGTCAGCTGAGCCACCACTGAGACTGTCTCGGCCAGCAGCCTCTCTGCCCTCTTCTGTTTTCATCTTTTCTTCCCCACCTGTGGTCACAGAGCCCTTCCAAGAAGCCTCTCTGGGTACTTCTCCACCTTAGAGTCTGCTTTCTAGAGAACCCCACCTGTGATGACATGCCCCGAGGTTGGGGCTCTCCCATATCTTCTGGAAGCCTCTGAGCCTACACAAGGGGCTTGCTCCTCCACATCAGAGACAGGCACTTCCTTGTGTGTGAGTTTTCTGGGACTGCTGAGTCTAAGTGCCATAGGTGGGGGCAGCTTAAACAACATTCGTTTTCCCACAGTTCTGGAGGCTGGGAGTCCAATATCCAGGTGCCAGCATCTGCCGAGGGCCCTCTTGCTACGTCATCTCATGGTGAAAGCAGAAGGGCAGGAGAGCCCACACATGCAAGAGAAACAGGGGCTTAATTCTTTCTTTATAAGGAGCCCTTTTCCAAGGTAAATAACCCACTTTCCCAGTAAGGGCAGTAATCCATTCACGAGCCCTCCTGACCTAGTCACTTCTTAAAGGCCCCACCTCTCAGCACTGCCACACTGGGGATTAAATTTCCAACATATGAATTTTGGGGTACACATTGAAACCCTAGCAGGAAGCATCATGCCAGTCTCTGCCTGCATCTTCTTGTGGTATTCTACTTCTATGCATGTCTGTCACCAAATTTTTTACAAGGACATCAATTACATCGGCTGAGGGCCCACCCTAATGACCTTCTTTTAACTTGATTACCTCTGTAAAGACCCCATCTCTGGCCATGCGCGGTGGCTCAAGCCTGTAATCCCAGCACTTTGGGAGGCCGAGGCGGGAGGATCACCAAGTCAGGAGATCGAGACCATCCTGGCTAACACGGTGAAACCCCGTCTCTACTAAAAAATACAAAAAACTAGCCGGGCGAGGTGGCGGGCGCCCGTAGTCCCAGCTACTCGGGAGGCTGAGGCAGGGGCAGGAGAATGGCGTAAACCCGGGAGGCGGAGCTTGCAGTGAGCTGAGATCTGGCCACTGCACTCCAGCCTGGGCGACAGAGCGAAACTCCGTCTCAAAAAAAAAAAAAGACCCCATCTCCAAATAAGACCACATTCTAATGTGCTGCGGGTTCGGACTTCAACATATCTTTGTTGGGGTCGCAGTCAACCCATGACACCTTGTTGGAAGATGATCCACAGGTTTGCTTCGCAAGGAGAATGCGTGGCCCTCTAGGGAGGGGCAACTCCATCTCTCCTGCTGGTGACCAGCATCAAACAATGAGCTCTGCTGAGAGAGGGAGGCCGGCGTGCCCTGACGGCTCTGCAGGATCTGAAGACCATGCACCCGCAGGAGGCAGGGATATGTGTGTGCCTGGACCAGAGCGTGCTGGATCCGGGCAGGGGAGTAGAACATAAATGTTGGGTAAGAAGGAATCTATCCAAAAGGTAGAGGTGTCCTGGAATACACAGGTTTAACGCCCGGCAAGAGCCCCGGGAGGCAGGGTTAACTTGTTCCCAGGATGGTGGGGCAGACAGAGTAATGCCCCGAAGACGTCCACATCCCAATCCCAATTCCTGCAACCCATGAGTATGTTACCTTTTATGGAAAAAGGGACTCTGTGCGTGTGATTAAGGTTGAGGACCTCAGGTTGGGGGGGCATCCTGGATTTTCCAGATGGGTCTAATGTCAGCATAGAGAGTCTTCTAGCTGCAGAAACCAGAGGGCTGGAGCATTAGAAAGGCTGGACTGGTGCTGCTGGCTTTGAAGATGGAGCAAGGAGGCCAGTAGCCAAGGAACGCAGAAACCTCTAGAAACTGAAAAGGCAAGGAAACAGATTCTCCCCTGAAGACTCCAGAGGGAACAAAGCCATGCAGATGCCTTGATTTTAGACTTCTGACCCTGGGATGTTCTGGCCTCCCAGAACTGTCAGATAATCCATTTGTGCCGTTGTGGCAATTTGTTGCAGCAGAGACAGAAAAGTCATCTAAGTGGCTCTAAGAAGCTTGGAAAGTGGATGCTCACCCCTGTAGAATAGAATGGCCAGGACAGACGGCGGGAGAGGGGGTAAGGGCTCAGGGACAGGGGCGTGCTCGCGTGGCCGTGCTACAAAGGCTGCAGCACCCACTGAGGCTGCATTCCTGGGTGGCTGCAGGGTGGCTGCGGAGGAGTCTCCATTTACCAGAGCAAGGAAGTTGCACTGGGGAGGGGGCAGAATCACGGAGAAGCTCAGTGGGATGATGGTTGGAGCTGCTGCCACACGACTAGGTGCCCCGAGAACAATGTGGCTGGTGGGATCCCCAGATAAGACAGACCAGGGGGTGCCACCTAATCGTCGGGAGCAAGGTGAGCTCAGGTATCCCAAAGAGCAGCAAAATCAAAGAAGGAGCCAGCATATCCTGATCAATGGAAAGCGGAGGAGATGGACAACAGGACCGGGCACCCCTGGAGGAGCGGCAGAGGCGTTGCTCACTCTGGTGCACTTGACACCACTGTAGGATGTGAAGGGGAACCGTCCCAAGGGCAGCCTGACATGAGACGGCAAGACACCTGGCCCAATTTCTGGACCTAAGCGAGGTTTCAGACTCAGAACAAAATTAACTTGCAAATTCTAATATTTTTATAGAGTATCTTGAGATTCCTAGGGATAGAATCATATTATCCTCCATAAAGACAGTTTTGCCTCTTTGTTTCCATAGCTATACTGCTTATTTTATTTTCTTGTCTTGGTTCAGTAGGTAGAATTGCCTCCAAAATGGTCAATAATAGTTGCAACAGTGAGCATTCCTGTGTTGTTCCTGATTTGAATGGGTGCAGATTTATAACGTGGTTTAAGGTAGTCTTGACCACATTTAGGGAGTTTTATTTTACATAGAGGTTATTTTTTCTTTGATATTCCTTGATACGAAAAGGTGAGTTTGTCTCCTTTATTTGTTGATGTAACATATCATTGATAGATTTCCTAAAGCAAAGCTATTCTCTCATTTATGGACTAAAGTCTACCCATTCTTGTTTTCTTACTTTCTTAATACATTGGGTTGTGTCCAATGTCCCAATATTTTATTTGAATGTGTTCTGCATCCATATTTGTAGATGAAATTTCCTATTTCTTTCCCCCACAATTTTGATAAGATTTTGGTATTAATGTAATGTTGGCTTTTAAAAGTGAATTTTGGAGTTTTCCACATTTTCTGTAGATTGGAATTTTTTCAACAAAGAGATGGTTAATTTTATGTGTTAACTTGGCTGGGCCAAGGTGCCAGGTATGTGGTCAAACATTATTCTGGATGGTTCTGTGGGGGTATGTTTGGACAAGGTTAATATTTAAATGGTGAACTTTGAGTAAAGCAGATTGTCCTCCATAATGTGGATGGGTGCCTTAGTTGGTTTTCTATTGCTAAAACTGAATACCAGAGACTGGGTATCTCTAAAGGAAAGATGTTTATTTCTCACAGTTTCTGGAGGCTGGGAAATCCAAGGTCGAGGTGCTGCATCTGGTGAGGGCCTTCTTGCTGGTGGAAACTCCCTGCAGAGTCCCAAGGTGGGGCAGGCCATCCGTGGTGGGGAGGCTGAGTGTGCCAGCTCATCTCTTCCTCTTCTCATAAAGCCATCAGTACCAGTCCTGGGACAACCCATTAATCCATTAGGCCATTAATCCATGAAAAGATTCAGCTATTCATAAGGACAGGACCAAATCACCTCCTAAAGGCCCCACTGCCACATTGGGGATGAAGTTTCTACATGAATTTCAGAAGAGACAAACATTCAAACTATAGCAGTGACCCCATCCAACCAGTTGAAGGCCTGAATAGAACCAAAGACTGACCCCACCTCCCAATCCCCCTCCCCCACCAGTAAGAGGGAATTCTGCAGCCACAGCGTTGAACCACAACATCGACTTTTCCTGGGTCTCCAGCGTGCTGGCCCACCCTGCAGATTTGAGACTTACCAGTCTCCAAAATCACATGAGCCAATTCGTTAAAATAAATCTTTCTTTCTCTGTTTCTCCATCTTACTGGTTCTGTGTCTCTGGAGAACCCTGACTAATACAAACAAGAGAAGTCTTTGATTTTTGAAGGTTAAATAGAACTAATCACAGACATGCCAGAGTCTCACACCTTTGACCTTTGAAAATGGCAGATGTTTAATCATCTTTCCAACCTGGTCTGCAGTTTCCAGTGCTGGTGGTTCCCTGTCAGCTGTCGTGGTCTCCTTCATGTTGGCCAAAGCCTAGAAGTGTAACACCCCCAGATGTGTTCAAATTGGTCAAACTGCTGGTTAATGAGTGGATGGGACTTCCACGCCTGCCCAAGTCAGGGGAGGGGGTGAATTTCCTGAGTGGGCTCCCTGGGCATACTCCAAGAGAGGTGAAAACCCCGAGTGGATTCTCCAAGAGAAGAGTGGCCATTGCCGACCTCGTGGCTGGCTTTCAAGGCCCGATTTCAAAGTGATTGCAAAATGAAATGCAATCCACAGAAGAGAAGAAGTTGCAAATGGTAGCAAGCGTAAGAAGATATGCTCAGCCTCATGATGCCAGAGCAAGTCCAAGTTTACACAGCAACGAGCACATTCTGTGAAAACTGGCAGGATTTGAATACAACTGCTGTTTCTCAGCCGTGGAGGGGGAGGGGTCTACAACCCAGATGTGAGGGTAAATTTGAACAACATATTTAAAGCCAGTTTGGCAATTTTTGTCAACATTTTAAATGTGCATACCCCATGACCCAGCAATTCCTCTTCTAAGAATTTCTCTTATAAAAACGCCTGTGCAAGCTCACAAACATATGTGTACAACAATGTTCACATGACAGCATTTGAGACAGGAAAAACTGGAGACACAAAACATCCACCTTAAGAGAAATAGTTATGCAAATTGTGGAATCATCATTATAATGGAGTTATGCAGTTATTAAAAAGAACAAAATAGGTGTATGTGTAGGCAGGGAATAATCTCGTTGACATTTTGTTGAATAAAATAATCAGCCTTCAAAAACTATGTATAGTATGAAGCATATTTGTTAATTGTGTGTGTGTGTGTGTGTGCTTATGTGCTTAGCAAAATGTCTAGAAAAATAGATGCCAGGCTATTAAAGTGATCACCCCTGGTAGTGTGATGGGGTAGGGGAGGGGGATGAGGAGAAGGCTTTCTATCTTATTGTATACATATCTCTATTACTTGACTTAAGAAATGAGCATATATTACTTAGTCAATAAAACAAAAAGATTTTTTAGTGCTTGCAGCAAAAATGCTGATGTAACTTTAAACCAGGAGGAGCAATGTTAGGGCTTCCTCACTCGGGAAATTGGACTAAAGGTGACTTAGTTTTAAAGGCAACTAGAAAAGGCATTAATTCTATTAATTAATGCATCAGCGGTTTCCATCTCAGCAAAGATGTCTTAATGAGGCGCTCGGGGCACCCATTATTTATCTTACAAATGCAGCTCCAGGGTCCTGACCGTGTCAGGCAGTGTAACACATGTCCCCGCGGAGGGCGGGCGCTGCAGAAGCTCACGGTCCACCCCCTCCTGCCCACACCCGGCCTTCTCTTCGAGGATGACCTCTGTCCCAGTCCCACGGACCCCGACTCCTCCACGATTTGGGCCCTCCCCCCATACGTTGCATTCCAGGACCCCCGCAAAGGAATCACTTCAGCCTGGACTGCAAACCGCACTCCTACACCTCACTGTGGGCACCTTGGGGGAGTCCTCCAGCATCCCCGCCCTCTCTCTCCTGGCCTCCTTTCTTTCGAGCTGATGAGGAACTGGGAATCCAGAGTCGGCCTGTGTGGGGCCCGTACAGGTGGCTCCCGCAGTCTTTAGAGGCACAGGGTCGGTCTCCCCAGGCCGACCTGGTAAAATTCCTGCATCTCCCGCAGGCCGCCCTTCTCCGGCTTGGCCGGGACCAGCCTCTGGACCCCAGGCTCCTAGCCCGCGCGCACCAGGAGCTGTCCGCGGTGCTGACCG
>NW_012116488.1:1004517-1017238 GCF_000951035.1 Colobus angolensis palliatus
GCCGCCGCTCCCGCCCGGGCCGGCCATGGCGCTCAACAATTTCCTTTTCGCGCAGTGCGCCTGCTACTTCTTGGCCTTCCTGTTCAGCTTCGTGGTGGTGGTCCCGCTGTCCGAGAACGGCCACGACTTCCGCGGCCGCTGCCTGCTCTTCACCGAGGGCATGTGGCTGAGCGCCAACCTCACGGTGCAGGAGCGCGAGCGCTTCACGGTGCAGGAGTGGGGCCCACCGGCCGCCTGCCGCTTCAGCCTGCTCGCCAGCCTCCTGTCTCTGCTGCTGGCCGCCGCGCACGCCTGGCGCACGCTCTTCTTCCTCTGCAAGGGACACGAGGGGTAAGTGGGGGCCGCTACCGGCGCGGCGCCCCTTCCATGCCCACAGCGCCCCCAGACCCGCCTCCCCAGGGAGGCGCGCGAGTCCCTCCGTCTCTCCGGTAGCTCCGAGGCCCGCAAATGTCAACAATCGGCCCTCACCCCCTCCATGCAGACCGCCCTTTGTCTACACACACATCTAGGGACCATGGCGACCACTGGTCCTGCATACAAGGCCAGTGCCTCCCTTCCCCAAGTGCGCATCACCTCCCGCTTCTGGACATCTGCCCACTTGGGTTGCAGATGTTGCACCGTCATCACCGAGCAGGCCTGGACCTTCCTGGGCGGGCTCAGCTGGGCCACACTCGCTAGGACCGGCGACAGCTCCCAGCCCGGTCTAGGGCTTGCGCTGGGCTCTCCAGATCCCAGTGACAAGGCGTACTGGGGAGCCCCACCCAGCACCATCGCCCCAGGGAAGGGACGGCAGACGGCCGTCTGGAGGGGAGCCACCCAGGCACACCTCGAGCTCAGGCCTTGGTTCATGGAGAGAGACGGCAGGGCGAGGGCTGTGCCTTGTAGGCTCAGTGCCTTCCTCATCCTGGCCTCCATTTTCCTCTTTCTCTTTCCTGCTCTGGCAGGATACTGGATACTGGAGCCTATACAACCTGGTTCACCTGGGGTGCAGTGGCACCCTTAGCCAGTGGCGCCCTGGGGGCCCTCTGGGGGCTCACCCACTCCCTCTGTAGGGGCCCTTTGCGGGCTCACCCACTCCCTCTGCAGGTGCTGTCTGTGAACCCTCCCACTCCCTCTGTGCGCCCACCTGCCCCCTCTGTGCGCCCACCCATCCCCTATGTGGCTGCCCTCTGTGGACCCTCCCACTCCCCTGGGGGAGGCCTGCAGAGGTTCCGGGAGAGCACTCATGAAACCCAGGCCCCTCCCAAACTCTGCCCCCACCCCCATCCTTTGTTGTAGGTTTTCACTTCCTGCCGGTGCGTGGGAGATGAGAAGGACTCAGAGGGGTGCGGGTGGCAGGAGTGGGGAGGCCCTCCTGTTGCCCACCCCCTGTGAGCCCACCGCTTGGTTTTGGCTGAGAGAGGGGCCAGAGAGGGGAAGAAGAGGGGCTCCAGGGAGAAGGGAGGGAGCCAGGGCTATGCCGTGTGGGGCTGTAAAATCTGGAGGAGGGGTGAGAATCCCAGCGCCTGTGGGTAGGAGCGCCCTGGGGCTGCTGCAGCACAGTTCCACCAACTGGACTTAAACCCACTTGTCCCACCACCCGCTGCCTCTGTCCGCACAGGGCGTCTTCTCTCTGCTTCTCTGTCCTCCCTCTTTTTACAGGGACACCAGTCACTGGATTCAGGGCCCACTCTAAACTCGGGGAGATCTTATCCTGAAATCCAGAGCTTAATTACGCCCGCAAAGATGCTGTTTCCAAATAAAGTCACAATCACGGGTACCAGGGGTGGGACTTGGGCATAACTTTTGGGGGACACCATTCAACCCATGACACTAAGGTTCTGGGTGGCGGTCAGTAGCAAGCTGGCTGTCAGCCTGGGAGGACCCAGGTACTGTGGGGCCATGGACCCAAATTGTGTGACTGGAGCCCTGCTCAAGGTGGGGTCAGGCCAGGCGCAGGGTGGTGTCCTGTCCATCTGCAGCTGTCCTCCTCCCCTCAGCCCCCTCCAGGGCTAGTGTCCCAAGAAGAGGCTTGAGGCATCATCTGCACCCACGTTGCCAGACCCGAGAGTTACCCAGTGTGTGCTGTGTGTGCAGGGCAGGCAGGTGGAAGTCTCCCTGAATGAGACATGGCGTGAAGAGGGAGTGGGACAGCCAGCGAGTAGGGTCAGCTTCCCAAGGCTTGAGGCCCTTTAGTCTCGGAAGCTGAGGGTGAAGCGGCAGGCCAGGTGAGGCCACAGTTGGTTCATTGCTCATGCACGTCTTCGCTGCCTCCTGGGTGTCCATCAGGGTGCCTGTGGTCCAGCTGGGGCTGAGAGGGGGTGGCTCTCTAGATAGGACCCGGCTATGTGGTCAAAGTGATGTGACATTTCATAGGGGGTTCCACCAGAGGCGGGGGGCAGGGAGAGGGGAGAAAAGAGCCCCAGAGCTTGCAAGACGGGAGTCCAGGTTGCACAGGGGTCCGGGTCGCACAGGAGTCCAGGTCGCACAGGGCGTGGTCTGTTTTGCACACACTGGGCAGCAGACCCAGGGACGCCATAACAGCAGCTCTGCCTCTCGCTGTCTCACGGAAGGTGTCTGTCTGTCAGCCCTGGCAAACTGCCGGCACCATCTCCTTCCAAAGGCAGAAGACAGGTTCCTGGGGAGTCTTCAGGCCTTCCCAGCACTCTTTGTGGCATTCCATCCTCCCACAGGGTGGAGCCAACTGGGATACAGGCCGACTGTGTGGCTTCTGCCGCAGCCCTGCTCACCGGCCCATATGGGATTTAGGAAGCCTTGGATGACCTGGTGTGCTCAGGGCCTGTGGGGGTTAGGGTTGTTGAGGGGGTCTACATTGTGGAGGCTCACCATGGCCTTGACCCCACTGGAGGTCAGGCCTGGGCAACTCCTGCTCTTAGGGAGGGGCCCTGTGGTGGAGTATTTCAGGTTCAGCCCCTTTGCTTCAGTTCAGGGGTTCACTAATCCTCCCACCACTGACCTCTGCCCAGCCGGCTCTTTTCCAGGGACATGTGGTGCCCGTGTCCTTCTTGGCCATCAGGAATTAGTGGCTCAGGTCATGTGATCATGTGGCCACCTGTCCCCCACCTCATGCACCGCACAGTCCATCGGCAGACGGCTTGTGCGATGACATCTGTCTAAAGTGTCAGCCCTCCATTGAGTTCTGGTTGTAGGCGTAGGTTAACGCTCTCAAGAGCCATCTCAGGCCATAGGTTCCCACCCTAGGGGACCTATGGCTGGGTGAAACCAAGGCAGGCATGCACCGTGTTCATCTCTGTGTCCTTAGGGCTGAGCACAGGGGATGGTGCATAGGAGTCACCAGATAAAGTTTGTTGAATGACTGACAGAAAGATGCCTGGGTCCTGAGGCCTGCTGCCTTGTGGTCACTCACCTGGCCCTGATACCTGTGCAGACTCAGTTGTCTGGCCAACAGATCCACCCTTCAGACTTGCCATGTGAGGAAATTCTGGACCCCTGGGAAGATTGGGTCTGCAGGGCCCAGTGACAGAGGGGCCAATTCCAACTCAGTTGTTGCTCCAGCTACATAGACTAGGCGAGCAAGTCCAGGTCGGTAAAGGGGACTCAGGACCAGCCAAAGGGCTGAGACAGGCCTTTATAGGGAGCTCCTATGGTGGAAAAAGGCTCTCAGGGCCATCAATGGCCACTGGACATCCAGCCCATGGAGGAGCCCGCTGACCTCATCAGACTCTAGCCGCTAGAGGGCTGGGCCTGGTTAGGACGGCACACGCTCTAATCCTCTCAAGTGGACTCCACCTTCAGGGGCCACCCAGCTGCCCTCCCGCCACTGGGAGCGCAGGGCCTGCTTGAGGTCTGTTTGAGGGTCACACAGCAGGTCCAGAGCTTGTGGAGCAGAGGCCATGTCTCAGGTGCCAGCTTCTTCTTTCTACGGGGGTGTCTTTCATGCAGAGTCCAGGCCCTGAGAGCTCGTGCCCAGAAGTGTGAAAATTAGAGTCTGGGGGTTGGCTTTTGCAGAGCGGTGTTATCTTGATGCTGCCTTATTGGCTGCCGATTGAATGAATGGAATGGCACCTGTGCTTCAGGGGGCTTGACATTTTGGGGCAGAAGGGTTTGCTGAGGCAGCCATGGGCCTGGGGCGGCTGTGCTGAGAGGGAGCATTGAGGACGTGGGCTGGCAGCAGTTTGTGGTTGGCAGGCCAGAGGGGCACTCATCTGCCTGCCTGGCTGAGCCTTCACATTGCTGGGCTTTCCAGGACAGTGGTCACCATGGAGATGGCACATCCTGGCAGCGCACCCTGAGTGACAGTGAAGAGAGAGGGTTAACCCTGTGTGTGCCGGGCTTCTGTTCCTGACCACTGTCCTGGCCTGGCCTTGGTGAGGGAGGGGCTGGGTGGCCCTGTGACCTCTGGGGAGCTGGATCTGAGGAGGCTCTGGACACATCCAATTCTTCAACAACCTAGAGAGCCCGGGCAGGATCCCTGGAAACCGACCAGAAAGGAATGAGAGGAGCAGACCGAGGCTGTCAGCTGACAGCGGCCCCAGCCTGGGTCCCTTCCCTATCTTGTGGGGAACTCCTCCATCTGGTCATGGGAGAAGACTCCAAAATCGGGCCCATTTCATAGGGATGTGGCTGGATGTCTGAAGTCTCCAGATAACTGGCTTTTCTGTGTGTTGGAGGTTGTGCTGTGGCCCGTGCTTAGCAGTGGGAAGGGGACAGTGGGTCGCCTGGGCCCAGAGCCTCTGCCGTATCTCAGGTGCGCTGGGCCAGGTATTTGCAGGCACTGGGGTCTTTCAGGGAGACCTTGCCCTTAGGGAGCCCGGCCACTCAGGGAAGCTTAGGCCGTGCACGTGCCTGTCTAGAATTCGGTATACTATAGATGTGGAGGGTGCTGCCTCACCCTCCCGAGGGGGATTGGGATGTGGCACTGGGTAACAGGCCCTAGCCCAACCTCACTCTCTGCACTGTGGTCAGCCTGGCCCTCCAGGGAGGTCTCTGGGATGGCCTGTCAGGGAAGTCTAGGAATGCCAGGTGCCGGAGGGTGCCCCTGCCGGACCAGGTCCCTGGGAGGACCGCAGGAGGGCTGTCCGGCAGGTGGAGGGGCGGATGTGCCCTGCGGGAGCCTGGCTAGGGACTGTCCTCTGCCCCCACGCCAGCACCATCCAGCGGGCCGGGTTTGATGCCAAGCAGCTTCCTTGCCTCTGGCTGTGGAGCTGACCCTGGCCATGCCTCGCCACCACCTCCTTAGCTGCGGTGGAGCAGCTGGTCCAAGGCTGCAGTGGTGGAGTCGGCTTACTGTGCCCCGCTCTGTGACTATAGGCCCCTGGCCCCTCATTTTCATCCCCAGGCCAGATGGATTTTGGGGTTCAGAACTGTGTTCTCAGGGTCCCAGCAGCAGCAGATGGCTCACCCGAGGAAGCGTAATTGAAGGAGGGCTGGTTACAAGAGATGAAGTTGTGGGGTTCCTGCAGTCAGGGGAGGTGGTGCTGTCCCCATCCCTGGCTAATGGGACCTGGACGGGTGGGTCACCTGGAGAGCAGCAGTGACTTTCAGTGGAGGGACCTGGTAGCAAATTCCCAGCTTGCTTCCCCACCCTCCCACCCCATTGCCCAAACCCAGCCGGAAGCCAGAGGGCACGGGGTCATTGCCATGGTCCGCATCTTTCAGCCTCCAGACAGAGAATGGAGAAGGAGACGCACTGCAAAGAGCAGGCGGGAGACACTGGTACATGGTGATTCAGGCTTGGACTGGGCTGATGGAGCCAGTCCCATGTATGACAGCTCTGAGACTCACAGCACACTGGGCCATTGAGGGACCGAGAATGACCCCGCACCCATCCTGGCAAACTTTTGCCACTGCTCTTTCTGTCGTCAGAGAGCTTTGGATGTGGCGCTGCGATGGGGGTTGTGGCTTGTCTACTGGCACACGGTACCCACCCTCCAGCCATCTTTGACCGTGAGGCCTGGGCAGAGGCTCGATCACCCCCCACGCATAGGTGTATGAGTCCTGCTGGTCCTGCCCTCTTTGGTGTGGTTGTTGGGATCACAGCTCATGGCTTTGAGTGTCCCTGTGTCCTCTCCCCTTGTCTGGGACTCCTTGGGGTGGCTCAAGCCCTCCCGTTCTTGGGGGGTGGTTCTGCTGTCAGCCCAGCGGTCACCAAAACTGTGGCTGGGGCTGGAGCCAGTGGACGGGTTCCTTGGAGGCACCAGATGTTACAAAGTAGCCTGGTGCCACCTGCTCTGAGTTGGGTGCTGTGGCCTGGGTTTATCCTCAGCCTGTTGGCTGGGGCACCTCCCGGGGCCAGGACTTCGTCTTTTGTATCACTCTGCCCTCTGTGCCCAGCACAGGGCAAGCGGGTACTCAGAAAGTGCCTGCTGAATGAATGAATGAACAGGCAGCGCGCTGGCCTCCACGTTGCCTCATCAGCAGCTGCCGGGTTCGGATGATGGTGGCGTTGATGTTTTCTTGGCTGAGATTCCTGGGAGATCTTGTTTATCCAATGATCACTGTGAAGCTGTGTCGTGGGTCACCTACCTTAGATCCAGCGTGCTGACAGCACCCAGGCAAACATCCAGCCTGCTCGTAGGTGAGAGGCGGGAGCAGCCCCTGCTCAGCCATGCTGCTCGTGCTGATGTCTGCCTGGGAGGAAGTCCCCCTTGGGGCTCCCACTGGAGGGACAGTCCCTATCCCTACCCCACGAACCTCTGTGTGCATTCCAGGCTGAGCCCACGCCAGGCCCATTCGAAGGACTTTGAGTCTTGTTGGAGCAATTCAGAGATGGTGGATGTTTGCATGCCAGGCAGGAGGCCCGGGTGGGGTGGGTGTCCCGACCACGTGCCTGGTATCCTCAGAAGAGGAAACATGAGCCTCCTCTGAAAGCCATGGCCGTGTGCGCCCTGGCAGAGGCCTCAGACCGGGGCAGTGTGGCCCAGCCCTAAGCGAGCTCCTTCCTCATGACCCCGCCTCCTGTGCTCCCCATGCTCTGGCCCTGGTCAGATGGGCCCAATCACAGCCCGGCCTTTTAAGTTTAAATGGATAAACCAGAGTCAGCCCATCAGGCAAGTCCTACCAGGGGTCCAGGCCACGCGCTGATGACCTGCGGGTGAATGGATGCTCTCAGCACCACAGGCTGGGGGCTTGTAAACAACAGGCATTTACTGCTCACACTTCTGGAGCCTGGAGGGCTGGGATCCAGGCTGGGATCCAGGTTCGAAGCCTACTGAGGGCCCGTTCCTCTCGCTGTGTCCTTATCTGCTGGGAGCTCGGCGGGGTTTCTTCTAGGAGGGCGCTCATTTCATTCGTGAGGCTTCACCCTCATGACCTCCTCTCCTCCCAAAGACCCCACTTTCTAACCCCTCAGCGGACTGTAACATAAGGATCTGGGGGGACACAAGCACCTGGGCCAGAGCTGCTGGTGACTGTGGGTGGGCGGCTTTGGAAGGGTGTCATTCATTTCCACCCTGGGTGCAACCTGTTTTATGAAATGATGGGGACCAGGGTTCCAGGTCCTGGGTCTCTGGGAAGGTGTGACCTGCAGCCCAGGGCGGGCACGTGGAGCTGCCCAAGGGACTACAGGAATGGGGAGCAACCCCTCGAGGCCCCACAGGGCCCAACCCAGGAATCCTGAGGGTCTGGGGGTGCTGCTGGTGGGGGTTGCCCAGGAGGTGGCCTCCTGTTTCTGGCTGCAGCCTGGGGGCAGGGATCTCCTGGGTGGTGGTGTCCAGTGAGCCTGCCCCTCCTGTCTCTGGCCGCAGCTTGGTGGGGGGTCTCCCGGGAGGTGGCGTCCAGTGAGTCTGCCCCTCTTGTCTCTGGCTGCAGCTCCTTCTTCTCTGCCTTCCTGAACCTTCTGGTCAGCGCCTTCGTGGTCTTCCTGGTCTTCATTGCCAGCACCATCGTGAGTGTGGGCTTCACCATGTGGTGCGACACCATCACCGAGAAGGGCACCGTAGCCCACAGGTGCGCCTGCCCCACCTGCCTCGGCCTCAGCCTCGGCCCCACCTCCCCTGAAAATCCCTTGACACCCTGCCCTGCTCTGGGTGATCTTCCTTCATGAAGCCCATCCTGAGTCTGCGGTCCCTGGTCCCGCTGTGCCCCTGCCTCTGTATACCTGGACAGCCCCTTTCCTGAGACCTGCCCCGCAACACGGATACCTTCCTGGTCTAGGAGCCGGGAGCATCACACATCACACACGAGCGATCATCCCTCGGGCTGAATATGGCCAGGGGTGGCTCCAGGTGGTCAGAGACTCCGGCTGCCCCGTCCTTGCCACTGGGGCTTGCGTGACAGATCCATGCAGCATGGCCCCAGGTCCTGGGAAGCTCGATGTGACCACACAGCTGGAGACCCCTGGGCTTCTGTCCTGTGCTGGCTGCATGCGAGAGCCCAGGGAGAGCATTAGGCTCAGGGCTTTGGTCCCCAGGGTGTGGGATTTGGAAGATGGTGGAGGGGACGGGGATGGTGAAGAACAGGAGCAGAGAAAGCTTCCGGTAGGGTGAGGGCCAGCTCCCAGGCGGGCTGGGGATGAAGGCCTTTGAGCCATGGTGGTCCCTCTGGGATCTTAGCAGGGGCATCATTTGGCTTGTGGGGGGCCCCAGAGTGGAGCACGGCGACTGCCTGCCCCCAACAGTGGGATGCCCAGCCCTGAGGGGCACCATCCAGTGCCCCAGGCCAAAACCCTGGAAGACAGGAACCCTCCAGAGTTTCTACGTTCTTCCTTTAAGCAAACCGAGACCTGAAACCCCAGCATCTGCAACAGATGGCAGCAGAGCCGCGGGGCTCCCTGCCTGTCTGTTCCGTGCCTCCACTCTGGGGTACCTGGGGCACAAACCAGAGGAAAGCATGAGCACCTGGGCATGTGGCCCTGCAGGGCCTTCTGTGCTGAGCTGTGCCCTGTGCCCCATCCTGCACTGTCCCAGCTCCGCCTGCTGGCTCTGGCCACCTGTTTCCCGAGAGCGTGGGCAACCCCTGGTACACAGGCAAAGTTTCCTTGGCCTCATGGATACCGTTTCCAGCCCTTCAGCCCCTCCAGGGAGTGCGGGGACTGCTGGGCTCCCTGTCTCTGGTACCCTGCTCCTGTCAATGTGTCCTGGCTTTATGTTTTATGTTGGGGGTGCAGGACACCGGGAGCCCAGGCCTGGATCACTCCCGGGCCCTCTGACGCCCACTGCCTCCACAGATGCCTCCGTGAAGGGGGCAGAGCCTCTGGGCAGCGTTGGTGGGGACGCCACCTCCATCTCTGTGTGGCTGAGGCAGCCCTGCACCTCCTGCCTCTGAGACCCTGGGACCCTCAGAGTGTGGAGCACAGGGGCAGAGGGTCCGGGAGAGCAGAGACTGAGCTGGTGTCTTCCAGCTGTCCAGGGCCAGGATGGGGCGGGGCCTGGCCTCTGAGACGCCATGACCCTCAGAGTGTGGAGGATGGGGTTAGAGGGTCCGGGAGAGCAGGGGTTGGGCTGGCATCTTCCGGCCGTCCAGGGCCAGGATGGGGCGGGGCCTGGAGGTTTCCTTTCCCGAAGGCTGTGCTGCTCCATGGAGGAGGCCTCGAGGCCGATCCCCCGTGATGTCCTCGGAGACTCCCTGCTGCCCCCCAACCACTGTAGGGCAAAGTTCGCGCCTCTCTGGCCAGCGGCTCAGCCATGTCCTGCCCTGGCTGTCCTGGTGGTCACCTTCCACCCTACGTCCTGCTGTTTTAGCTGTGAAGAGCTTCAGGACATCGACTTGGAGCTGGGTGTGGACAACTCCGCCTTCTACGATCAGTTTGCAATTGCCCAGGTAGGGGCTCTGGGCAGGAAGGGAGGCTTGCAATGCTGGGAATGCTGGGAGGGGGGCATTTACTGCTGGACACTCGCTGGGCTCTCCCCCATCCAGAGGAGGAGGCAGGCTCCTGTGTTGATAAGGTGGTTAGCAACGGGACCAGGCAGTGGGAGCACTCGGGAAGGCTTCCTGCAGGTGGGGGAGGGCTGGGCTTTTGTAGGTGGGTTTGGGGAGGAGACGGCCACAGTGAGTTAGAATCAGGAAGTGGTAAGGCCCTGGAGTCTGGAGTGAGAAGTGTTGGAGGAGGTGGTGTCAGAAACGAAACCAGGCATCAGATCCTGGGGATCCAGTGCAGGGACAAGGGCCTTGGACTTTGGTGCTGCTAGCGTGAGGTGAGCCTGTCAGGTCAGTGCTGGAGGCTTAGGGACGTCCCCTAGCCAGATGGATGCTGACACGGAGTCCAAGGACCTCCCCTAGCCAGGGGGACGCTGACACGGAGTCCAAGGGACGTCCTAGCCAGGGGGACGCTGACACGGAGTCCAAGGACCTCCCCTAGCCAGGGGGACACTGACACGGAGTCCAAGGAAGGACGCAGGGGATCCCACTTGGGAATTCAGAAGATTTGCCACCCTACCCTTGTACAAGCTGCGTCCCCCGCCCCCTAGGAGACTTGGGGACCATGGTGGCCCCCACTCTGAGGGACCCTATTTGCTGAAATGCAGACCTGTGGGGACGCATCAGTGGTCTGTGAGGGCTGGAGGGGGAACCCTGGAATTGGGTTTGCTCCTTGAAGTCTGCAGGTGTGCCCCAGACAGAGATGACGCAGAGAGGGGTGCCGGGTGGGGGTGGCTGAGACCAGACACCTGGCTCCTGCCAGCACTGATCAGGGCCCGCCAGCTTCTGATCCAATTCCGGACCCCAGACTGGCCTCTGAAGGCTCTTGCTGGCTGTGGCTGGCTGAGGACGCTTCTCCTGGCCAGGAACCCTCCAAGGGTGCTGGCCGTGGGTGGGCCTGAGTGTTCTTTGCCGAGATGAACTTGATCTGTCAAAGACACTTCCATGCAAATTTAGTGAGTGGAAGAGGCCTCAGGCCTAATTTGTGCCAACTGGATTAAGGTATGAGTGCAGTCTGATGACAAACACGCTCAAATGAGAATCAGCTTAATGTGGCTCAGGCCTGGTTCTGATTATATTGTTTCTCCTTCAACTGTTTGGAAACAGCGGCTAAAGGTCAATTTATTCTGGTGGTTGAAGGAGCCTCTGCTGTTTACCCGCCCTCCTTAGAGCCCACAGGCCTGAGCTGCTGGAGGAGAAAGCGCTCGCCACTGGCCACTGCCCCTCCCCAGGGCCTCTGGCTGGCCTGGAATTGGGTGGGTCTGAGTGCCCAGGGCTTTTGCTCCAGATGGGTTCCGGGAGGGGCGCAGGTGCTGGAAAACCATGCTGGCTGCAGGAAAGAACTCAGAAGCTTGATCTTGGGCAGGGTCTTCAGGATCCGGCCCTGCCCCATGTCCTCAGCCTCCTCCTTCCTCTGAGTCCCCTCCTTTCCCTGCAGAGCAGAGCCTGGGAGCTGGTGGGAGGGGGGTGCGCTGACAGCGGACCCCCAGCGGCCTCTGACCCTGCCCCTGCCCTCTGTGCAGTTTGGCCTCTGGGCCTCCTGGCTGGCCTGGCTGGCCATCACCACGCTGGCCTTCCTGAAGGTGTACCACAACTACCGTCAGGAGGACCTGCTGGACAGCCTGATCCACGAGAAGGAGCTGCTGCTGGCCCGGCCGTCCCCACGCACCTCCTTCCACGAGGAGAAGAGCGCCGTCATTTAGGCACGGCGCGGGCAGGGGAGCTGGCCCCTGACCTCCCGGCTGCGCGTGGGGGCGTGGGCCTGCCTGGGGAAGCAGCTGGGGGGCTCTGCCTGGGCCCTGGCCACATGCAGCCCTGCGTGTGTCCCCTCGAGCGTAGTGAGGTGAGCGCCCCAGTGCCCACTCGTGAGCCTAGCAGTGGACCGGGTGGGTGCTGGCTCCCTAATGAGGATGGTGCAGAGAGACTATGGGTGTGGGGCGGGCGGTGGGGGCGCCTCCAGGCCTCGCACAGGGCCCCATGGCTGTCCCAGTAGGACCTGACTGGCCAGCCTGGGTGGAGGGCGTCCAGCTGGTCTCCCCCAACCCTGGCCAGATGCTGTCTCCATGCCAGCTGGCCCAGGGGTGGCCAGACGTCACTCAGCCCTGAACGAATTCTGCATGAATTCTGCCATCCAGGCAGAGGCTACGTGTGGGGAGGAGCTCACGGCGCCTTCCAGCCTCTGACCCCGGGTTGGCCCCTCCCCGGCTGAGTCCCCCTCCTGGGTGGGTGCCATAGGCCTGGGAGACCCCGTGGCCGGGCTCAGGGAGGCTTCTGAGGCCTGTGAGTTCGCCTCACTGTGTGTGGGTCCTGTCTGTGCTTGGCTGAGGGGCAGGGAGGTGGTAATCTGGGCTCCACAGAGTCAGGGGCATCATCTGGTTGGGAATTTGGGGGGCACACTTACCACACAGAGGATTGGGCCAGGAGCCATGGCAGGGGCCTGTGTGTGGGTGTGTATGGGAGGATGTGATACTGTGAGTGCCTTTGTGCATGGGAGGGTGTGATTGTATATGTGAGTGCATGAGAGGATGTGACTGTGAGTGTGCATGTGTGCGTGTGACTGCATGTGTGGGTGTGACTGTATGTGTGACTGTAGGTGTGACTGTACATGGGAAGGTGTGACTGAGTGTGCATGGGAGGGTGTGACTGCATGGGAGGATGTGAGTGTGCATGAGTGTGCATGTGAGGGTGTGACTGTGAGTGTATGTGAGGGTGTGACTGAGTGTGCATGTGTGGGTGTGACTTGTGCATGTGAGGGTGTGACTGTGCATGTTAGGGTGTGACTGAGTGTATGTGAGGGTGTGACTGTTGTGCATGTGAGGGTGTGACTGCATGTGAGGGTGTGACTGAGTGTGCATGTGAGGGTGTGACTGCATGTGAGGGTGTGACTGTGAGTGTTCATGTGAGG
>NW_012116488.1:1017666-1058261 GCF_000951035.1 Colobus angolensis palliatus
TGCATGTGAGGGTGTGACTGAGTTTGCATGTTAGGGTGTGACTGAGTGTGCATGTGAGGGTGTGACTGCATGTGAGGGTGTGACTGCATGTGAGAGGGTGTGACTGTCGTGCATGTGAAGGCTTGATTGTGAGTGTGCATAGGAGGCTGTGAGTGAGTGCATGTGAGGGTGTGACTGTACCTGTGGCATGAGTGTGCATGTAGGGCATGTGGGGAGGAATGTAGGTGAGTGCCTGGGTGCCTGGGCAGGTGTGTCTGCACAGTGTGTGGCATGTGCATGAGGAACTGCATGTGAATGTGCGTGTGTTGCATGTGAGCGTGTGCATGCCCGTGCATGTGCATATGTATGTGAGCATTGTGTGCGTGATGGGAGCCGTGGGTGCTGTGTGGACAGCCCCTCTGCCCCTCCCATGGGCTCCCACGTCCAGCATCCACCTGAGAGAGGAGGGAGCTGCCTTCCCATTCTGCAGAGTCTGTGTGCTAAGGCCCCACAGAGGCAAGTGGAGGAGCTGGGATGTGAACCTGGGACCTCAGGGTAGGGGGCTGCTTGGCTGTGGACCCTTCCCCTCAGGAGAACCCAGGGTCCACCTCTAGAGGACTCGTTCTAGGGGCGGGGGCCTCCTCACCCGGGGCTCAATGAGCGGCTGTCTGTTTCTTGGCTTGAGTGCTGCCGAGTGCTCCCTGCTGCTATGCCCACCCTCCCAGGGAGACGCAAGCCCCTAGCTCCCTGTGTTGGTGACCCACCCCGTCCACCATCAGCAGCTGGCTGGTGTCTCTGGGTGGCTGGGCACCAGCCTCCTGGAGGCCACGTGCCTGGGTCCACATGGAGGGTCCCGGTGGGGGCATCATCCTGGGTCCCGCGAGTGAGGCTGGCAGGTGACCAGTCACACTGTGGCGAAGGCAGGTTCCCACTGGGGGCATCAAGGCCAGGGGGATCGAGGCTCTGGAAGCTCAAGGGGGCTGTGGCCTTGGGGCCCAGCTGAGTTTCCAGCTGGCAGCCAGGTCCTTGAGGGAAGGATTTTGGACAGAATCCGAGGCCCCCTAAGCTGATGGGCTTCCCTGTCTCCCCTGCCAGCCCTGACCCGCTGAACAGGGGACTCTTTCCAGCCCCGAGAGCTCCTGGTCTGTGTCCCCAGCAGAAGGTGGGATGGCTCCTGCCTCACCCTCTGCCCAGCCCTGATCCAGGCCACAACCATCTAGGGCCCCAGAAGGAGGGGCAGGAGGCAGGGGTGGCTTCTGGAACCTGAGGGTTGGCTCCGGTTGGGTCTGTCCTTGGGGCTGCACTGCTGGATCCCAGGAGCTGGAACAGCCCCATGGCCAGGGTGACGGAAATCCTTGGCTGCATGCAGACACAGACCCACCCCGGACTGGGCTGTCCCCGGAGCCCAGACACATCACCCTAGTGAGGGGCAGCAGGGCCTGAAGTGTGCTGAGCAGGGGCTGGGCGCCCTGGTTGTGGGTTCTCCAGGGGGCTGGGCCTCTCCCCACGAAGGAAGGTGGAAGCACACGCATGACCTGGGGTTCCTGAGGCGGGTCCGCCAAGTTGCTTCTGAGATGCCTTCGCTTCTCTCCTGGCCGTCTGATAATGGATATCTGTTCTAATTCCACTCTGGCTAAACTGAAAGTAAAGATCCTTAAGCTTACATGTGTCTACCCCTCAGAGTCAGAATAAAAACAAAAGCGCCCGAGTCTCCAGCAGGCATGAGGAGTGTGTGGATTTCTCTCTGCCGTCGGCTGGCCTGGCTCGAGGTTTTAACCGTCTGGAATTTGTGGGTCACACGCAGTGCCCTCGGGCTTTGGGCCTTTCGTGTCCGAAGCTTTTAGGAATTAGAAGATGGCCTTCCCAAGGTTCTGCCTTCCTCTCTGTACATTTTCTACTGGCTTCGAGTCTCATTGCTTCCTGTGCTGCTTCCCCAGGTGGGAGGATCAATTTTGAAGGATTTCTTGGGGGTGTGGTGCCCATCTTTGAGCAATATTTGTGGAGCACCTGAGATTGTAGCGTAGGACCCCGCAAAGCCAGGCGTGTCCTTGTGTTGCCTTTGCAGTGGACAGGCAGCCGCAGCGGGGGGAGATCGGCCTGGGCAGCATCCCCCGTCAGAACCGGGGCTGGAGGGGTGGCCCAGGCACACAGAGAGACGGCTGAGCCTGGGTCTACGACTGCCCTGAGACCCAGCCTCTGGGAGCCGCTGCTTCCGCATCCAGAATATGGGGCAGGAACCTGCCCATCCTCCTCCCTGGGGTGGGGTGGGATGGGCTGGGCCGGGTAGGTGGGGCTGTGGGGACTGTGGGGAGAGCATGATGCTGGAGGGTTCCCGGGGGAGCCCCCACCATGGTCCCTTCTGGAAACAGCCCTTTTTGTTACCTCCAACCACAACTCTGGGCTCCCTGGATCCCAAAGCTGGAAGCGACCCTGGAGGCTACTGCGCCTGTTCCCTGGCACCTGGAGTTGTGGGGACACACCCTGACTGCAGGGTGAAGGGAGCCAGCCGGGCATCCCTCAAGACCTGGGGGCTTGGTCAATCCCCCGCCCGAATGGACACATCCACTCCCAGGCCTGCAGGAGACGGCGAGGCTCCAGGGGCCCAGGACATCCCCTCTGGCCACTGAGGCCGATCCCTTAGCAAGTCGGTTCTGGTTTCTCTTGTTTCTGTAAAAACACCAAGACTGAAGGAAGCCACCGTGTGTTTTAATAGAGCAGTGTCTCCCAGTTAAGTGGTGGGACAGAGAGGAACCACCAGACAGGTCGTCAGCCGTGCCCTTCCCTCTCAGGCTAGCCTCGAGGACACTGGTCTGATTGTCCCTGTGTCTCTCCCGGGCAGTTCTGCCTGGTCCCTAACCGTGGGCCTCCCTGCTTTGTTCGGCCCTCCCCCCACGTAGGGTCTGGAGGGGCCCCTAGTGTTTGTCACCCACAGGGCTCCCTTCGGCTCTGCAATCTGGTGACAAAGCCACAACCACAGACGGTCTCCGGGACCTACAGGCCCCAGCTGGTGGGTGACACTGGCGGGCCCTGAAGGCCGGGGGTGTCTGGGCCCCTTGCTGTCCCCTCGACTTCTACACCTGAAGCTGCCCCCGATGAGGGGTCCCCCCAAGGGCCTCTCCAGACTCCTGGGACTGAGTAGGGGGTCAGACCTGGGCTCAGAGGATGACACCTCACATCAGAGGGACCCACCTTGACAACCAAACCCTCCCTGTGGGGTTTCGAGGTCTGGGCTCTCCAAGGCCCTAATTGCAAAAGGCTGGGTTTGCCTCCTCCGAGCAGCCCCTAGAACACAGGCAGCGTGCCCCCTCCTCAAGCGGGTGCACACGGCAATGGCCGGGCCGGGCCCTAGCAGCAGCAGGAGTTCCTGCTGGGACAAGGGAGGGGTCTTTGGGTGAGCCTAGGGAGCCCCAACTGTTAGCAGTCGAATCCTCTAATAAAATCTCACATGGACCCAACACAGGAGACAGGAGGGCTGTGCTGACTAGTGTGGCAGGGCCACCGTTGTGCCCCCCACGTCCAGTCTCACGCCGTGGGGTCCCACTTTTCCCAGTCGGCCCCCAGGCAGCAGCCCTTCTTGGCCCTCATGATTCACCAAGCAGCAGGGCCAGGGCTCAGGCCGTCTCAGAGCCCCCGGAGTGCTTGAGCTCTCCGGGAAGCCCTGCCCGTCCTGCCCATCAGAGCCGCAGGAGGCCGTGCCAGCAGGTGAGGGCCGCGTGCTGCAGGTGCAGGACAAGGCTGAGGAGCCGGGCCCGCAGGTCCTCCAGCGCCGTTGCCACGGGCTTGGCCCGGCCGCAGTACAGGCCCAGGGCCAGCACGAGAAGGACGCACACGCACAGCCGCAGGAGCAGGGAGCCGCTGTGTGGCCTGGGCCTGCCGGGCACTGTGGCCAGAGGGCAGGCAGGGTCAGCGCCAGCCAGCCCCACCCTTCCCTGGAGGACTGGGGCTGGTGGGGAAGGGATGGGGAGATTCCGCCCTATCCCTGCCCATGGCCCCTCCCTAGCCTCGTGGGGCCTCCTTGCAACAAGCGCCCCCCCACTGGGGACTCCTCAGAGGCCCTGGCCCTGTGACACCTCCCTTGGGGAGGGAGTGAGGGTGGGTGCACCGAAGGAGGGGGCAGTGGGGTACAGGGATGTGGGCTCGGAACTCACCCCTGACAGTGGCCGTGGTGTTCCTGTCAGCAATGTCTGGGAAGGAGAACGGAGAGTCGGCTGGGAGGTACTTGCCTCAGTCCATCGGGTGTCGCCGCCCTCTCGCCTCACCCTGCACCCCCGAAGGATCCCTGAGACTATTCATGGGTCAGAGACCCAGGCCCAGCCAGGTCCTGACGCTTCCTCAAGAGGACAGTCGTGATTCGAGAGGCCGCTGCCATGTTTTCCTCCAGTTGCCGTTTGACGGACCAGGACAGTGTGTCTGGGTGACCCCACGTGCCCAGGGCTTCTGCCACTGAAGACAGGTAGCCATGGCCCCCCCGTGTCCTGGGCCCGGCCAGAGCTGGGTGGTGTGGCCGGAGTCCCCGCCTCCCTCTGCCCGACCCCATCCTCTCCCAGACGCTTGCTGCGGGTGCCCTCTTACAGTAGACGGTCACCGCTGGGGGTTCTCGGAACCGCACACGCCTCGAGGTCCTCTGGGGCTCAGCCCCTGGGCGGTGATGCTCCGGCCGGCTCCTTTTCAGGATGGAGGGGGGGCACTTCTTGTTGTCCTGGGACAGGGGCAAAAAGCAGACCGGTGAGTCCCCGGCAGGAGGCCGACGGGGATCCAGGTCTGAGCCGTGTGGGGCCCGGCAGCACCGTCCTGGAACCTGTACCCTGTCCCGGCTGGTGTGCGATGCTGGGCCTGTCACTTCCTGTGGGGTGAGGGGCAGCTCCTGGACAGGCACTGCTGGGCAGCCAGACTCAGCCTCAGGGGCCCAGGAAGACAGGAGCCCCTCCTGCCCCCGTCTCTTCATGCAAGGCCCCACTGAGCCTCTTCCTCTGTCTCGGATTCAGGCTCGGATTCAGGGTCCCTGGGACATGTGCATAGGGGGAGGGGGCTGCATTGGCAGAGGGGCTCTGGCTAAGAGGCCAGAGTTTGCAAGCTCCATGGGGCAGGGGCCGGGCCAGGGCTGTGAGGAGGGCTGGTTGGTGGCCTCGGCCTCCTTTTCCCTGGGGCCGCGAGCCTTGCATGCTGCAGGCAGGGGCAGCTCCTGCCCGTTTGCCTACCTGGGCCCTTCTGTGCAGGTCTGCTCACGTGTACGGGCCCAGCCTGCGTTTGGAAGATGGAGCAGGAGTTTCAGGCTGCTGTGAACCTCAGCATCCTTGTCTGTGACATGGTGACAACTGGGACTGAGG
The DNA here is from genome assembly GCF_000951035.1 of Colobus angolensis palliatus. Taxonomy (NCBI): domain Eukaryota; kingdom Metazoa; phylum Chordata; class Mammalia; order Primates; family Cercopithecidae; genus Colobus; species Colobus angolensis. Next base: position 1,022,973 of record NW_012116488.1, read on the forward strand.
CGCCCTGGGAGCCCGGCCAGCTCTGAGGTTGTTCCTGGCTGGGGCATTGCTCGCTGCACACAGCCAGCTGCTTGGCATCTGGCGAGGCTGCCCCTCGAGGGCGTGAGGTCTGTCCATGCTGAGTCTGGCCCAGCTCCTGCTGTGCCTGTGGCCTGTCCCAGCCTGGCAGTGCCTCAGAGGCTGGATGGAGCCTCAGGGTCTGAGGTCTGGGCCCCTAACCCTAACACTGACCCTTGGTGACAGTCTTGACCTGTCCTCCTCTCTCCACCCTCTTCTTTCCTCCAACACCCTCCTCCCCGGGCTGTCTCTTCCACAGCCCTCCATGACTCCCACTTCCTCTGCCAAGCGGTGTGCCCCACCTCGGGGCCTCCAACCCCGTCTGCCAGACCAAACCCTTTAAGGCACCCATTGCCCCCGCCTGCTCCCTCCAGGCCTCAGTGATCCCCCTGCCCTCCTCCCATCACCCCTTGATTCCTGGGGCGGAGGATGGCCTTTCCTCCTTTACTCCCTGCCCCCTCCAGCCCCCAGTGGAAGGCCAGCTTGCAGAACCTGCGTCCCGGTGGCCCGCCTTACCCTCTCTGCCCTGCACGCCCGTGGGCCCCACGCAGCCTCCTCATTCTTTCTGGTCTGATGTCGTGTCTCTGGCTGGGAGTCAGGGCTCAAGGCTCCTGCTGCAGTCCTCATTTACTGGAACATGGTCCTAAGATAAGCAAAGACGTTATTTATTATTTACTGCACAAGTGGCACTCAGAGGAATGAAAGTAAGAGCAGAAAATTCTTCCCTGGAAGCCAGGCTGGCTGCCCGTGCCTGTGGCCGGCCACGCTGACGAGTAGACAGCCCTTTCCCTCTGAGGTGTCCCCAGCGCAGATAAATCCTGCTGCCTGCTCGTTCAGAAATGCCATCGCAAGCAATTCCCTTTGCTGCCACAGTCTTTTCGTAATTGTCATCTTTAATGGCTGCATAATATTCCACTGGGCCGCATAATATTCCACTGGGCCGAGGTCCCATCATGGAACATCACCCTCGATGACTGGGTATTCGGGAAGTCTGCATTTCAGTATTGTCATTTGCAGTGACTGGAGGTCATGGGTAAGGCTGTGAGAAACATCTTCACTTTGGCTCCTTTTGGTAGTGGGAAGCCCTGGGGCTGGGGACTGGGGATTGTCAGGGCTGTGAGGCTGGGCCCACAGAAAGGCTTCCCAGATGGTCATGCCCACCTGTTTGGGCTGGTGCTGGTGGGATGCCCGTGGGCTCCTGGGGGCCCACCCCTCAGCACGGCTCATACTCTCTCTCTGTGTCTCTCCCTGCCCTCCCCCGCATTATGTGTCTCTATCTTTCTGTCTCCGTCTCTTTGTCTCCCTGCCTCTCTCTGAATCTGTCTCTATCTCTCTACTTCTGTCTCTGTCTCTCTGCCCCCTCCTCTGTTGAGCTGGCTGCTTCCTGGCTGTGAATGGCGCCTCCTTGCTCCGCCCCTGTGTCTTTGGCGGTGGAGGCTTTGCTCTCCTCATTCTTTACTCACCGGTGGAGCCCCCGAGCGTGGATTTTCTCTCACAGCCTTGGCGGGGTTCTTGACTTTTGGGCACTCCTCCTCCCTACAGAGGGGTGCAGTGCCCACCAGGCTTCCGTGCAGGTGAGCTGGCACCGAGTGTCTGTCTTTCAAGGGCTCTGGGAGGGATGAGCCTGCCTCTCTCGCTGCAGGTGGGGAAACTGAGGCCAGAGGGGGCTGGGGCTTCCCTGGGAGCTGATGCCAGGCCAGGTCCTCCTGGCCCTGCTCCCAGCTGGATAGGGGGTAGTGTGGGGGCCTCCTGCTGCCCTTCACCCCACCCCAGGTTCTCCTCTGCTCTGGGGTCCTTGGAGGGCACTGCCACCCCGCCCCTCACAGCGCAGGTGTTTGCATTTCCTGAGGTGCTTCCCTGGCTCCCGTTGGTCCTCCAAGGACCCTGCCCCCAAGGGCTGAGAATGGGGAGGGCGAGAGTGAGGGGCCTACATGGTCCTCAAGGACAACTCCTCCAAGGGTCCCCCAAAGGGGTGGGTGCCTCAGAGGTGCAGGGCAGGCCTGTGGGAGGAGCTGGTTTGGATGGAGACCGCAGTGACTCCAGCAGCTGTGTGTTGTCTCTACAAGAGACAACAGGGTGGCCATGACTGCATCCCCGAGCAGGCATAAATACTGCAGACAAGCAGAGTGCCCTGTTAATGATGTCTGGGAGGATGCTGTCTGGATGGGTTCAATTATTTCAAAAGAGAGCAATTTTCTGCTATCGCAGGATCAGGTTTTTATTGCAAATAGGGTTGTGGCAGGAGCCGGCCATCCAGGGGAGTGGCAGGGAGGGGGCAGCTTATCTTCAGGACCTGCTCTCAGAGAGTGGCCATGGGAGAGGTTGTGCTCGCAGGCCCAGCCGGGCTGGGGCTCCGTCTCCTGGGGCCAGGTCACCTGGAATGTGGCTCTGTGTGATCCCCAGGCTTAGGGAAGCCGCAGAGTGCCAGGCCTGTCCTGGTGTCTTGGGGATGCTGCCTGGCATGCCCCAAGGGCAACCTTGACCGCCTGTCCATAGCAGGGCTGGGGCTGGAAGGGCTCTCTGGATGCCCTTGACTCAGTTTCCACCCTGGGTGGGACAGAAACTCTGCTAAAGCCCAGGGGTGGGGTTGGGGGTGGAGCAGAGCCCCCTAGTGACCTCTTGGACCCAGAGCCTGGGCTCTCCACTGCCTGGCGGAAGGAGGCTTGTGTATCTGGGGCCATCTCCTGGGACTGCACAGCCTGGGGCTGGCTGGTGTGCCCGGGGCCACAGCCCCCTCGCCAGATGGCCCTGCAGCAGCCTTCCAGGGGGCCCAGCGAGGTTCACCCCTCATGAGGAAACAGGCCTGGAGAGGCTTGGGCCAATGGAGTCACGCTGGGATGCAGGGCTGGACGAAGTCTCCTCCAGCTTCTGCCAGCAGCTCTCGCTATTCAGCCCTCCCCGGCCTGAGGTCTGTCCAAGGGATGGTGGGACAACAATGTGTGTGTGCACATGTGTGTGAGTGAGTGTGCACATGTGTGTATGTCCCTGAGTGTGCAAGTGTGTTTGCATGCAATGGAGTGCATATGCATGTGTGAATGTGCACATGTGTGAGTGCGCAAGTGTGAGAGTGAGCACGTGTGTCAGAGGGTGTAAGTGTGCACGTGTGGGTGTCTGTGTGTGCATTTGTATTTGTGTGCATGCATGTGAATGTGCATGTGTGAGTGTGTGTGGGTGTCCATGCATGTGCCCATGTGCATGTGTGTGAGCATATCTGCATATGTGTGGGTGAATGTGTGTGTGTTTGTGTAGAGTGTGAGTATGTGAATGTGCATGTGTGGGCAATGTGTTTGTGAGGGTGCCTGGCTGTGGCATTAACTGTCTGTCGCTGAGCAGCATAACTTGGAGAGGATGTGACTTCGCCTTCTGGGGAACAGAGCTCTGCCCGAGAGTGGACAATCAGGACTTCCTATGGGACAGCACCTCCCCCTCTTCAGGTGCGAGCTCCGGAGCACCTTGTGTGACCACGTGTGACCTTAGGCAAGTCTCCTAATCTGCCTGGGCCTTGGTCTGCTCAGCTGTGAAATGGGGGTGAGGAGAGCAGCAGCCTCTGCGGGCTAGCGTGAGGGTGGGAGTCAGCGCACAGACTTGAGTCCGCACCATGCCTGTGCTCTGTGCCGTCAGCCACGTTGGCATCACTTGGGGAGGGGATGTGCCCAGGAACAGAGCTCAGGTAGCTCTGGCCGTGTCTGGACAGTCAGGACTTCCTATGGGATGACACCTCCCCTCCGGGAGCCCTGGGGCCCTCTCCAGAGATGCACCTTCCCCTGGGCCACGCTCTGCTCCCAGGCAGCCTCCCTGAGCCCTGTCGTCTCCTCCCTAACTGGGCTTCATGCTTCCCCTTCTGGAAGGGAGGCCCGGCTCAAGTCCGGGGCTCTGTCCTTCTTTGGCTCTGTGACCTTGGGTAAGTGGTGTGACCTCCCTGGGCCTCGTTTTCCCCACTGGAAGCAGGGGAGGAGCGGCTCTGGCACGCTCGGCAGGTGGGGGCGGGGAGGCCCGGGGCCTCTGGCAGGGACAGTGTGTAACTGGAGGCCTCGTGACAGATGGGAGATAAAGGGCGGAAAATAGCTTTAGAGCCTGGACCTGCAAGTGTCCTGCTAGGCCCGCTGCTAGGGGGGGTGTGTCCACCCGAGGGGACTCCACCCCACTCTGGGCACAGGACCCCCATGGTGCCTCCCTTGGTGCTGGGGGGCTGGGGGGTTCCTACCAGCTCCTCTACTGAGAGAGGGCACCAAGCTCCCTGGGGGAGGGGAAACTGAGGCCCAGAGAGGGAGAACAGCCTGCCAGGTTTCAGAGCTTGGGTTGGGACAGAGGCTGGAGTCAGGGCCTGGAGCTCCCAGTTGTGGGCGTGACCCGCTGTGCTGCTGGTGGGAGGTGGGGCCGTGAGGGCCGAGGCTCAGGACCTCGGTCTGGGCTGTGACCCTCCAACAGTCTTTGGGGGCCTAGCCCAGTATCCCAAAGACCCCACCTCATCTTGAAGCTATTGAGAGACATGAGGGCACTGACGGAGCCCAGCGGCCCTGGCAGCACTGAGTCGCCCCTGCCTCGAGATCAGCCTGCAGTGGGGCATGGGGGCCGGCCAGTGGTTCTCGCCGGGTTCAGTGGCTTGGAAAACACCAGGCTCTGGGGCCCAGCCACTGCTGCTCCCTCCCGCTCCTGCCCATCCTCCAGGACGCCGCCCACCGGCTTCCCGCCTCCTCCTAGGCTGCTGTCTGTGCCTGCCCCATGCCGCCTGCCCATTCACCCACAGCCCACCTCCTGATGTTTCTCTGTCCTCCCTGAGGGTTCCTCGGGGTGGGCAGGGCCCCCCATGCAGCAGCTGGCTCGTGAGAAATCCTGACACTCCACCCACCCCACACGGGGAGGGCCCTTCCTCCGCTCTGAGCATGAGGCCCCACACTCCCGGCTCACCCCTCACCTGGCACTGCGCCCATTCACACAGCAGCCTCACAGCCTTCCAGGGGCAGAGGGTCCTGGGGCCTGAGCGAGCGCAGGCCGAGGCTGGGCTTCCTGCCTCCCTGTTGCAGGTGCAGCCTCCCCCAGGGCAACTCACCTGGGGGCTGGAGATGGGGCCAGGCTCCTGGGAAGCCAGAGACCTTTCTGGGAGAAGCTGGAGACTCGCAGCCCCCAACCCCACCACTTACACACACACATACATACACACACACGCTGTCTCTCTCTCTTTCTCTCTCTCTGCCCCTGCCCACCTGGGCTCCTGCTGGTGCTGTACCTCTGGGGTGGCTCACCCGCCTGACCGCCCCTGAGATCCACTGGCAGTCAGAGCCTTGTTGTCGCAGGGTGTGAACCAGAGCTGTTGCAGCTCACAACCAGCTGAGAAGTTTCCATTACGGTGACACAGAGCAGTGGCCTCAGCGGCCCTGAGGGCCCTGGCCGACTTGCTGCTCTTGGGACAGCCCGGTCCATGGGGAGGCCGTCACCACGGGCTTGGTGGCCCCAGGTGGCGCTGGGCCTCCTCAGTCTCCCAGCACCTTGGTAGTTTGGCCACAGGCCTAACCCAGTGGCCCTGGGGCTGCAGATGCAGGCTGTGCCTTCTCCTAGTGGAAGAGGACTGGGACTGTGGATACCGCCTTGCTGGCCTTTCCTCTGCCGGGCGGAGGCAGAGCACGGCCAGGCGGGGCAGCTGGGCTCCTGGGAAAAGCTGTGGCTCCCAGCCCAACGCTCACCACTGGAACCATGCTGTCAGCTCCCCAGACAACATGCGTTCTCGACTTAAGTAAGAAGGAGAACTTGTGGGGAGGCCCCTGGCTGGGCTGACGGCCAGCTAGGCTTGCTCAGGTGCCTGCAGGCCCTACCAGGTAGGAACAGGAGCAGGAGCTGCGTGGTGGCCCCCTGAGGCCCCTCTCCGTGCCTAGATGGGCCCTCACATCGGAGGTGCACTTAGGGCTCGGGGTGGCAGCACCACTGGGTGACGGCTGCTCACCTGCTGGGTGCAGGGGCCACCCTAGGCCTCGAGAGCCCTGAACAGACAGGGCAGGGACCTCCCAGGCCCTCCTCCCATATGTGGAATGGGGGTTGTTTGCCAACTGTCCAAAGCTCAGTAGGTGCCCAAGAAATGGCATCCAGTGCTAGGTAGGAGTCCCACGGCCTCACAGGGCAGGACAGGGATTCCTTCTGACTCGGCTCAGAAAAGAGCCAGTTCTCAGGGATTCCCAAATGCTGAGAACTAGGCTCCAGTTACTGGAGTAACGAACCCATTCCTGCTGGGCTGGGCCTGCGTAGACTTGCCCTCGGAGGATGCCCCCCATGAAGGCCCTTCACAGAAGGCTGGCTGGGTCCGTGCCTGACACGGCTCCCTGCATTCCCCTAAGAGTGCAGCCCCTTCTCCCCCTGCCCAGGCTGTTTCGCTCAACATCAGGTACCCTTTGGAGGCTTCTGTGTGGCCGGAGACCCACACCCCTGCTGCTAGGTTTGAATTGGCCACGTTCACTGCTTCCCCCAGGGGCGGCCTGGCCTCAGGGGGGACACGGGGCTGGCCTGGGACTGTCTCCGTTTTAGGGAAACCATCAGTCCCAGGAGAAGAGGGGAGGGTGGCCACCCTGGAGCTTGTCCAGGTCACTCAGGGTCATCGGTGTGTGCTCTTGCCCGGCCTCTGCCCACACCTGCTGCCTGACTGGGGCAGGTTCCCCACCTGCGCCTGCCCTTGGCAGTCTCTGCTCTGGCAGCTTCACACCCAAGCGGGAAGTGAGCGCCCCCTCTCCCTGGGGCTGGAACTCACCTGGCTCCCTCCCGGCTCCCTGAGGGACAGAAACAGGCTCTTCAGGATCTCCCTGTGGGGCACAGTCCAGTGAGGTCCTGCACCCTCTCGGCTGGCAGCACCCCTCCCAGGCCCTTGAGAGATGAGCCTCAGGCAGAACTGCAGGGCACACAGGTGAACGGGCCAGGCCTGCCCAGGCCTCCTTCCCGAGGGCTTCGGTCTGGAGGCGCCACCGCCCGCCGGCGGGGCCGGTCTGTTGTGGCCTTCGTTCCGTCTCCAGCTCTCTCTGCTGGATTGCAAAGCCGGGCCAGCTGGCAGCAGCCGGGCTATAATTACCTCTCCCCTTTGGCAGAAATAGCAGTGACCCCGAGGACAGGCTGCTGGCCCCAGAGCAGAAGGGGGTGGCTGTTTCCCAGGCCCCCGGTAGACAACAGACCAGGATTTCAGATGAGACCAGAGTTTGATGCTCTTCCCGCCCCTCCCGGCCCAAATGTGCCCCTCTCCCAGGCCAATTCCGGAGCTGCGCAGCTCTTGGAAAACCTATGGATTGGAATTCAGAGCAGAGTGGGAGAGGGAAGGCACTGGGGGCTGTGGGAGGTGAGGTGATCGCAGAGTCCAGCCTCCAGTAAGACCCTGACCTAGCATGGGGCCTCCACAGTAGAGAGGGTGCCCGCCCTGCCCTGGCCCTGTGCCCCTGTGCCCCTGTGAGTCCTGACCTGGGGTTGCCAGAGGGAGAGGCAAAGAATGGATCCCAAGCTGCTGTTTTGGGGCACACTGGCCGGGCCTCGATATTGCCCGGGCAGATAGGGGCAATGTCTGGGTCAGTGAGGGATGGCGGGGGCGAGGGATCAGCCTTTCTCAGGGTCTGTCCTGGGTGAGTATCCAACCACCCTGCCTGGCAGCTGCTGAGTCTGCCCCTCATTTGTAGGTGAAAGTGCAGCTCAGAGAGTTGAGGCACCCTGTCCAAAGTCACACAGCCCGGAGGTGGCAGCCCGGCTCAGGCTTGGCGGCCTGTCCTTGCCAGCCCCCTGTCTGCTGGTACACGTAAAGGCAGGCCTGAAAGAGGCTGGTGAGGGCACCACTGGCGCAGGGCACCACCACATGTGGGCAGACCCCTGCCTGGTTTGTGGGACTTTGACCTATTTGAGGGGACTGCTGGAGGAGGTGTGGAGAGACTCATGCTGCTCTATTAGGAGTGAGGGGTGCATCTCCCTTGGGTAAAGCTACAGGATCCCCGGGAGCCCAGGGTGTGCCAGGCTAGGGGACAGTGTGCACAGAGGCTGCCTGGGCACAGTGGCCTGGAACCCACCATCTGAGCATGCACAGTGCGGCCACTGGGGCGGGGTTCAGGGGACTGGCACTCCCTTTGCCGCTGTCTTCAGTACAGGGCAGGGAGAGCAAACTTTTCTTGTAGAGGGCAGTATGGCATACAGTGCGCTCTGTGTTTACACAAACGGGGCGGGCCAGATTGGCAGGAGGGCCGTGGCTCACTGACCCTTGTTCCAGGGACAGCACTGAGGAAGGCTGGATGGTCCTGCTGGCAGCCTGGCTTCCTGGGAAGAGTGAGGTCCTGGAGCCAGACAAGACCCCTCTCCCGCCTGTGCCCGATCTGGGAACCTCTCCTTGGCTTCCCAGGGCTGGAGCTGCTCCTCCTGGATTTAAGAGGTCAGGCTGCACCGCCTGAGATCCGGGGCCTCCAGGACAGCTCCTTCCTGACCCTTCTCGTTGACAGAAGGGAGGGAACGGCCAGCCCACAGACCTTGGGTGCTGCCCCTGCTCTGTGCTCCCTGGAAAGGTGAGGCGGGCTGCCCCTGTGGACACCGGCTCCGTGTAATTTATTAGCGAGCTGATGGCTCGGCTTGGGGCTCAGGTTCCAGCAGGGTCGTATTTCTGGCCTTATCTGATAGATAGAGCTCGGCTGCACCCTCCTCGCCTCCGTCCATAGCGCCTCACTCCAGCCTGGGCTCTGCAAGGCGAGATAAGGCCGGCCCAGGGGAGTGCTGAGCTGCCGGGTCCACAGAGGGTCCCCGGTGCCTGTGCCAGGCAGTGCCAGGGAGGAGCCCGGCTGTGTCAGTCCTGCCCGCAGCCAGCAGGTGGGCCCATGTGCCCACGGGCAGTGGTGCCAACGATGTGGTGCCCAGTTTTGGGCCCGGCTCTGTCACTGTTCAGCCAGGTGATCCCCGCCACACCTTCATCTCTCCCCGTGAGCTGGGAATGATGGGACGCCCCACCCTCCCCCGGTCTTTGTGGTGCCCCCACCCTGAGCAGTGCCCTGGGGACACAGCAGCGGAGGCCAGCTGTCATTCAGCGGGAGGGTGGAGCATGTCCAGTGACCGGACGCTCCTGAGTGCTGGCAAAGTCCAGCGAGCTGGCTGGTCTGGGCTGTTTTCCTTGGGGTGGTCCTGGAAGGTGGCTGGGGTGGGGTGGGGTGGCATGTGGGAGCAGAGACTGCAGGGCTGCTGATTGTGACTACTCCGGTCATGGCCATGTGGTGCTGGCCCAGACTCCCAGCCCTCTCTGGACCATGGTCTGGTTGGAATTCGGAGAGCTCTGGGCATGGCCTCATACAGGGCTCCAGGCAGGGACAGGGGGTGGGACTGGAGGGTGTGGAGGCTCTAGGCTGACCTAGGCCAGAGAAGAAAGGGCCGATGGGTCCGGGAATGGGGATGGGGTCGGGGTCCACAGCTGGTTGAAGCAAAAGGACCCCAGGCATAAGAGAGGCCAGCATTGGTCCAGGGGTGAGACTTGGCCGTGGCGCTCTTGCGCAGAGGCCTGGAGGCTGGCCCTTCCCCTGTCTGGCATACAGCCTCGGGGGAAATTCGTGCAGGCTGTGCTGACTGAAGCACCAGGGCTTGTGGTGGAAATGGGGCCAAAGGTTCTCCAGGCGTCTCCAGGGCTCAGGGCTGCACCCCTGTCAGCTGAGACTGTTCTAATCCCAGCTCCCTCTGGCTGCAGGGGGAAAGCCCGGCTGAGGCCATTCTGAGCCCCTCTGCTGTAGTGAAAACACCCAGCCGAGGCCGTCCTGAGCCCAGCTCCCTCTGCTGCAGTGGGAACGCGTCTTCGCAGTGCTCGTCTCTGCAGTGGGTAGTCAGCTGCTTCATGACCGCTGGAAACCCCCTGACAGGGCTTGGTCGAGGGTCTCCAGCTGAGGGGGGATGGTGGCTGATGGGGTCATGAGAGGCCCCATAAGCTGTGATCACCGTGAGGAGGCCCTGGAGAGAAGGCATGGGGGTGGGAGAGGGCAGGCAGGGGTTGGGGTGGCCGGTGAGTCCAGGTCCAGTGGAGGCCGCATGAGCAGGTCTTTGCTGCTGGCACACTCAGCCAGTGCTAACTCAGGATGGACAAGGAGTGAGGTCCCCACAGGATTTGCCACATGGTGGTCACAGGTAGGCTCGGCCCAGGCACCTTGGGGGTTGATGGGAGTGAAGTCTGAGGGTGGAGTCCAGGAGAGGAGGAGAGGAAATGGGGGAAATGAGGGAGGAGAGTGGGTTTGGGATTAGAGGGGCTGATGCATGCTCTGGGTGAGAGCTGGAATCTGGGCTGGGGCTCCTCAGGCACAGGCTGCTCTGTGCAAGGGCTAGTGGGGAGAACCTCCCACCAGGCAGAGCTGCCCACAGGAGGAACAGCCGACAGTGAGGTAGTGAGTTCCCCGTCACTGGAGGCAAGCAAAGAAGGATTTGTGCCTTTGGGGACTCTTCAGGGCCCCACAGACCTCAGGTGGGGAGGGAGGTAGGAGGACGGGGGAGAAGACTCTGGGCGTGTGGCGGTGACCTGTGACGCTCTGGCTCCAGTGTCTGCTCACTGGCCCCTGACATGTGGCTGCCTGGAGATATGCTGCTCTTCCGGCTTGTGGATGCAGCTAGAGTCCTGCCCCAGGTCACAGCCTGGAGTGGGAGGTCCAGGCCCCTACCAGGGAGCCTGCAGCTTGTCATTCTCAGACTGAGGCGGGGCCCTTTGACAGGGCCATGTATGGTCACCCCGTCACCAAGTCAGAGCCCTTATTAAGAATACAGGAAGCGTGGGCACTCCCCCCAGCCCCGAGTGTGGCGGGGGCCCCGGGTGATGACCACACTGGTCTCCGCGAGCGAGAACCATAGCTGCTGGGGCCCCTGCCGCTCCCATCAGCCGAGATAATGGGGGCCTCTGGGCCCCTCAGAACACTAACCAAAGCGGCCCCTTTCCTTCTCCTCCATTATTCATGACCTCCAAGAGGCTGTAAAAGTCCTCCTCTCTCTACAGGAGCCATTGTTACAGTGATAAATTTTATGTATAAAGTCGGTCCCTCCCTGAAAGCCAGCTGGCTGGGGGGCCGTACACAAGCCATAACTGAGCCGGGGCTCCCGGAGCTGCCTGTCACAGCTGTTTTTCCAGCAGCATCTTAGGGGCTGGCTGGAGGGGCCGGGAGATCCTTCCACCACCACCCTGACCTGCTGAGGCTCCTGTGCTCGGAGGGGAGGCCGTGTGGGGGTCTGTCTGGGCCTCAGTGGGGCAATTGCAGACGTGGGTCCCGGGAGTAGCCGGTCAGCCCAGGTTCCCACTGTGGGCGCCATCCCTGGTCTCCGGGCGTGAGGACCCACTGCAGGGACCTGGCTGCGGCAGGCCCGGGACCGAGCATTCCCACACATCACACACAGCCTCATTCTTACGCCAGAAGCGTGCATTCTCTGTGACGCAGGCATGCCACACATCTGTGGACATGTGCCCAGAACTGTGCAGGCCACTGTCAGTGTGCAAAAGTGCTGCGTGCCGTAAAATAAAAATAAAACCCTAAGCCCCCCAACCCCCTGAACAGGCCCCCTCTTGGCCAAAGGGACTCCCGAGAAACTGGAAAAACTGAGTTCCCAGTCGTGATGGGACGGGAGGGCAGACACGCCTCGCTCTCCCGGTTCCCTGCGGGAGTTCAGGCAGGGCCGGCCAGTACTGACGTTCAACTAGCGATCAGAAGACTGTGACCCTGACACAAATTAGAAACAGGACCGAAGGCCGCCAGACCAGGGTCAAGTCACGCACCCCACAAGCCACTGTGACCCAGTGTATCAGTTAAAAGACTTCTTAATCTTAACTTAAAACTTTCCTTTCTGATGACTCCACATTCATAGAAAAAGCTTTACTTCTTTAACTCATTGCAAATGAAAGAATCTCTGGCCCCACTGATGACCTGTCAGCCTCTGCTTCAAGACACCCTGCCTTTCTGTGCTAAACCGATGTAGAAGCTCCTTGAATTATGACTGCCTGAAATTCTGTCACAGTAAAGCTCGTAGGAAGTAGAGCTGGGGTCCGGCTGCCTCAGGATCACCCACTCGGGGCTCCCTGGGTGTGTGCACCTTTTCCTGGGCCGCGGTCACTCATATTGGCTCAGAATAAAACTCCATAATCGATGGAGTTGGGTCTTTCCGTGAAGCGTGCTCTCCAAGCGCTTGGTGGGCAGGATGCATGCTTGTGTGCAAGGGCTTAGCTCCCCTTCCCTCCCCACCGCCCCCTGAGCCCCAGGCCTGGCCTCGTTGGCAGATAAGGACAGGGGCTCTGTAGGAGGAAGCTCCTTGCAGGGTCGTGAGGCAGCAGCTTACGGAGTGGGCTCAGAGCCAGGGCATTGGGTGCCGCACTTGGTCATGACTGCCCTGCACACGGCTGCTGGGACACGGGGCACAAGACACTGGGAAGAGCTTGGCACCAGAGCCGGGGGGAGGGAGGGCCCCGCCCACACCCTGTCCTGGCTCTGCGACCTTGGGCAGTCAGTGCCTGGCTGAGAGCCGCTGCCTCCTGCCCCAGGGGAATGCTCTCCTTGCAGGGCCGTGGCAGGTTCTGAGGGGCTACCGTGTGCCTCCCTGTGAAAGCGGCAAGGTTAGGCTGGCCGGGCAGGCACACAGTTCTGGTCCACATGGGTGCCCACCTGGCAGTTTCTGAGTGGCCCAGAGCCTGGGTGCCCAAAGTTCCCTTAGCCCAGGTGTGCCCGTCACTGGTGCCGCCCTCCCTGGTGCCCCCTGGAGCCCTCCGGCCCGCTGGGAAGTGCAGGTTCTCCTGATCTTTCTGCCGTGTCAGGAGCAGCTGGCCTGAAAGGGCAGAAGTCAGTGTCCAGGGCCCAGAGAAACTATATGCTGGGCAGGAGACTCTCCCAATCTTTTGAGAGCTGTGGGTACAGGCTCTGAGCTGGCAGTGACATCAGGGGACCCAGAACACCACCGTGGGTAGAGTAAGGGCTCCCGGAGATCTGGGGACAAGCCTGCCCGGCAGTGGTCCTGGGACCCTCAGCCTCTCGTGCCGGAGGGAAGGAGCTGCCTGTACTCTGCAGTTGGCAGAGCCCACCCATTGGTTCCTTGACCTAATGATTATGAGCCATTTGGGCAGGAAAAAAACCCAAACAAATAAGTGGAAGCTTCTAAGACCGGGGTCAAGAGAGTCATTCCACACATCCTGAGCATCTGCAGAAATTAGGACCATCCCCGAAGACTCAAAAGATACAGGCATGGTCAATCCCGCTGTCCCCACGGTCCCCACGGTCCCCACTCTCTTCACCCATATGGTCCACAAAAGCCAGCAGCATCATGGCTGATGGTGACGGACGAACCCAACCCAACCCAGAGTCAGCCCACATGGAAACTGCGCCGCCAGATGCGGTACCCTGACTGAACCAAGTCGCCACATCCTCTGGCACTGGCTGTGTGCTGTGTGTTTAGGAAGCGTGTCCTTCCCAACCACCTCAGTGTAGAGGGGCCCATCCAGCCGCCTGTGAGAGACAGCAGTGCTCCAGCCACTGGTACTTGCTTGCTACGCTTGCAATCCAGTGCTCTGGGACACTCCTGGTCTGCAGAAAATGATGCTCATCAGCTTCATTCGTGATGTCATGCTTAGTACGTCATGTGGCAGGTGGTCCAGAGCTCCAGGAACCCATGCGACACTGATAGCCATGATTAGTGGACAATGGAGGAAAAACTCTAGCCCTGGCCCCCAGGCGGTTGGCTGGGGAAGTCAGTGCAACATGACATCACTGGCTGGGGCACTGGTGACCCCTCAGGGGCCCTGAGGGCAGGGATGAGCTGTGAGCACTGCCTTGGGTGTCACTGTGGCCAAGGGAAGGATGGATGCAGGCTCCTGGGCCATGGCAGCTGGCCTGGATGACCAGGCAGGGGCCTGTGGGAAGCATAGGCCTGAGGACCAGGAGGTCTGGGGGGAGGTGTGTGGGTGGGTGTGCAGGGTGAGTGCAGAGCATGTGGCTGTCTGGTCTTGTGCCTGCTGGAGAGCATTGAGGGACAGGCTGGCTGGGGGAGGGGCTGCTGCATGACATCCTGGGCAGGAGCCAAGGCCCTGTCCTGGGACACAGAGGAGCCTTCTCTGTGGGGTAGTGCCTGCCTCCCCCTTGTCTCATTCTGGGGCACGTGCACCAGCAGCTCCGCGTGAAGGAAGCTGGGCAGGGCCAAGGAGGCTTAGCAGGGCCCACTCAGCCCAGGGCCCTGGGGACTCAGGAGCAGCCCCTCCCTCGTTCCCAGGGCCTGACCTCACTCAGAGCACACAGGAGGCCAGCCAGGGTGGCAGGAGGGCTCCCAGAGGTGGGGCAGCCAGGCAGGGACCTGCTGACCATGTCCTGTGGCCGGGAGTGGGGATCTCGGGTCTGGACTCCAGGGGCCCACTCATGGGCCAATAGAGACTTCCCCTGCCCGAAGCCATGTTCCTGAAACTGGCTTTTTCTCGCCACATGCTGTTTCCATTTCTTACGAACAACAAAATTGATTGGATGTGCCGGAAGTGCCATTGCTTGTGGTTCAACGCCAGCTTCCCCGGGGCTCTCGGGTCTTTCTGCAATCCCACGGTGAAGCCAGCCACAAGACGTTCAGAGGAAGTCACTAAAAGAGGCCTGAGAAAAACCCGCTCAGGAGCTGGGCCCTGGTGGCCTCTGGCGGCAGCAGCGACGGGGTCACAATGGGGCCTCCCTACCCAGCATGGGGTGGGCATGAGGGGCCAGGCTGGGGCGCCAGGCAAGGGGCATAGGACAGTGGGCACTGCCAAGTCTGCCCAGGCCCCTCCCACCGCTGCACTGGGGCTGCTGCAGCTTCTGCTGGGGAGGGGCCTGAAGCCAGGGCCGCAGGAGAGGAGTGTGGGGATAGGAAAAAACAAACAAACAAACAAAAAACCGAGAGAGGGAGGGCTGGGGAGGGCTGGGGAGGGAAGCCAGGGTCAGACTGAGGAGTGGGAGGTGGAGCTTAGCTCTGGGAGGAGCCACCGACCCGTCCACAGCTTTCTGGTAGTGGACGGAGAGCGTGAGGTCTTTGTACAATCAGAAGCAAGGGGCTCCCCCGGCTCAAGTGTGCCACAGAAGTTCCCCTGAACCATCGCCTGTGTTTCATACGCACGCAGTCACATGTGCACAACCAGGCACACCGAGTCGCACACGCGTGCACGCACACACAGCTTCTCTGTCTGTCTCACATCCCTGGCGGGGCCCCAGCAAGCGCGAACCCTGAGAGACTTTGTGCGGCCCCAGGCTTCAGCAGAGGGGGGCAGACGTGCTACGTGCGCCCCACTTTCCCAGTTCCCTGGCGCTCCAGTTGCACGCAGCCCTGTTGTCTCCGCTCATAAGGGGAGGACCACGACACATGCACCTCCGGGGCCCCCAGAGGCTGAGTGTGGCCAAGTGCTGCCACTGCCTTGTCACCAGTGCCCAGCGCCTGCCCATTTCGCTTCGACAAGGCCCAGCCTGTAGAACCCACTGGGGTAAACGCAGGGAGAACGCACTGTTACAAAGTCATTCTGTGACTCCTCCCGGCCCGCAGGGAGAGGAGAGTCTGCCAATAGCCATTTAGGTTGAGAATTGCCCAAGACCCCTCCGGGAGCGCCCTCAGGCTGCAGATATTGAACGAGCTATCTTTGTATGCAGGAGGTTTCTGGGCCCCATGCGTGAGCCCTGCGTAGACACCCCACAGCTGTGCTCATGCCCAGGCAGGTGTGCACACGCACCTGGCCCACGGGTGCCTGTTCCCCTAGCATCTGGGGTGCTGTGAGGTTACTCATGCCCCCCGCTTACCCTCCCACCTCCCTTGCTCTTTTGTCTGGGGGAGAAGCCCTGTGAGTAAGTGCCCGGCGTCAGGAGGGAGCAGCAGGGGCATGTGTGTGCTGCATGTGTGACTCGTGTGTGCCATGTGTCTGTCATGTGTAAGCTTCGGTGCCTTGCCTAACACCACACAGGGAAGCCAGGCTCTGGCCTCCAACTTACAAGGCAGTTTGTTGGGGCCCCTGAATATTGGCCATGTACAGTGGTCCAGGTTGCACAATAAGGAATTAATTTAGGTTTACTGGAGCAGTGGTCAGATGCGCCGTGGGGGCCCCTCGATGTGGAGCACCCAAGAGAGATGTCAGAGATCAAAGGGCACAAGCAGCCTCCTGTAGGAGGAACTGTGTCCGACCCTGATCACCATGTCCATCCGTCTGGCCTCACCTGCCCTGGCCCCTGTCCCTCACTTGTGCTCCCTGCCCCCTGCAGCTGTCCCCATTCCCACGTACGGTGCTGCTGCTGCATCCTCGGCATCTCTTCTTCCCACTGGAGTTGGAGCAGACCCACCGTGAGCCGGTACACGCACTCACCCCGGGGCCAGGAAAACTGCGGAGGGCCGCACCCTTGCCAGCAGGGTTTGCACAGTCGCCCGGGCTTCCCCAGGAGCCCACATGGAGGTCATTCCCGAGACTGCCAGCTCCCTGATGGGGACCACGTGTGCCTGTGAGGGATGTGTATGTCCCAGTGGGAGTGCCATCAGGGAGCTGGGGATTAATAACCTGCACCCACTTACGAGGTGGGAGGCCAGGAGCCCTCTGGGGTCCTGAGTGCTTCATGTTTGGGGTGTGCTGACCATGCTAGCCACAGGGACGCTGCCTCGAGACGGCCGGTGACTTCGTCATGGTGTGTGGTCTGCGGGGGCACGAACACGCCCACTCCATAGCAGCCCGAGGAGCTGACGGTGGCTAATTAAGTTCTAGACTTTATATTACACGAAATGGGGGAATCTTCTATAAAATCAGCACTAAACGAGAGCCAGGTGCTGTGTGTGCGCAGAGCCGCCTATAAAGGATTCCCTGCCTGGCAGACACCCGAGAGGCTGTGGCTGTGGCAGACATGGGGAGGGAGTTTATTGCTCACCGTATGATAAAATAATGGAGTCATTAAGAGAAAATACTTTTCAGAGCATTAAAATTAGAGGTGAATTGATTCAGTGGTAAAACAGTCCCATTTTCCTTTTTGGGGTTTATTTAGAGCTTTTATGTGGCCTTCTCGCTATGATCCTGTTTGAAAGCTGCACTGGCTGACTCTGGCTGCCCTGAGGCAGGATGGCTGCTGCGGGTGGGAGGGTGGCAGCCTCCAGAGACCCTGCACACACCTTCCTGCTGAAGGTATTGGGGAGGCTGAGGATAGGAGGGGCTTTTGGGACATGCGGGGACCCCCCTTTGCTGCACAGATCCTGTCACGGTTCATGTGGCACACTGGAACCCTGTGTCCAGTGCACTGTGGCCCCAGGACCAGCCGTGGGTGATGTCCGGGCAGGGCCTGCGGCTGAGGTGTGCCTAGGGGCAGGGCAGGGGTCCCATAGGGCTCAGGGGCGCTGGGAAGGGCTGGTGCAGGGGGTGGCAGTGGGAGCAGGACAGAAGGGGCAGCTCACCAAGCTGGGGTTGGAGGGGCTGAGTGCAGGAGCCCTGGGGAAGGGCTGCAGCAGAGAAATGGGGTGGATGAGCTGGAAAGGCAGCGAGCTGGCCTCACAGCTCCTGGGGTGCACCAGGGGTGCCCTGAAGGTACAGGGCCCACACCCAGCACCACTGCAGGGCTGCATGTAACCTCCCACGTGGACCACGGCAACAGCACGTGCCTGACTGAGGCCTCTGTGCTCCAACTCCCTCTGCGCTTCATAAATAGTGGCCGAAGCTCATGGCTCCAAGGGGCTGTATGTCCCCTTTACAAGGGAGAAACTGAGGCTGAAGGTAGAGCAGACGACCCCCTGGCCACAGGCAGTATCGCTGAGCTCCTGGGCAGAGGGGCTGACCCCTTAGGGTGGCCAGACGAGGCCTGAACGACCTCAGTTCCTCCTGCCCCAGCCTCAGCCTGGGTTCTGTCCTCAACCTGGTGTGGTGAAGGGGGAACAGCCCTGCCCCTGGCCAGCCCCATCCTTTCGTTTTTTTTTTTTTGAGACGGAGTTTTGCTGTTGTTGCCCAGTCTGGAGTGCAGTGGCATGATCTCGGCTCAGTGCAACCTCTGCCTTCTGGGTTCAAGCAATGCTCCTGCCTCAGCTTACCGAGTAGCTGGGATTACAGGCATGTGCCACCACACCCAGCTAATTTTGTGTTTTCAGTGGAGACAGGGTTTCTCCATGTTGGTCAGGCTGGTGTCGAACTCCCAACCTCAGGTGATCCACCCGCTTCGGCCTCCCAAAAGTGCTGGGATTACAGCTGTGAGCCACCGCACCTGGCCACTGGCCCTGTCCTTTTTTTTGAGATGGAGTCTCGCTCTGTCACCCAGGCTGGAGTGCAGTGGCGTGATCTCGGCTCATTGCAAGCTCTGCCTCCCAGGTTCACGCCATTCTCCTGCCTCAGCCTCCTGAGTACCTGGGACTACAGGTGCCCACCACCACACCCGGCTAAGTTTTTGTATTTTTAGTAGCGATGGGGTTTCACCATGTTAGCCAGGATGGTCTCGATCTCCTGACCTCTTGATCCACCCGCCTCAGCCTCCCAAAGTGCTGGGATTACAGGCGTGAGCCACCGCGCCCGGCCCCGGCCCCATCCTTTTATGGATGAGGATGCCAGGCTTGACAAAGGTCCTTGAGATATATGGCCATCTGGCCCTGTCCCCAGGGTCCCCGAACTGCAGCAGGTAGCCCTCAGGGGCTGCCTCAGTTCATTGTCTAGCCTCCCGCCCCCAACGGGCCCAAGCAAATGTTAGGGAGTTGGGGGCCATGTAGGGGCTGGGGTCCTCCAGAACCCCTCCTCCCCAGGCTGCCCTGGGGCTGGGAGTGGGGCAGATGCCCAGGGCTGCCAGCACTCTAGAGCTGCTAGGCGTTTACCTGGGGGGCGATCTCCCCGCTTCTGGGCTGAATTACGGCTCCATTTCTGTGGCTGAGGAGCGTCGGCTTCATGGGCCCCCGTAACAGAGGACCGTGCATCTTAATCTCGGCAGGGTCGGAGAGGGTGTGTGGCCTGAAAAGCCAGTGTGATGGATTTCTCTGGTCTTATCTTCATCTCGCCTGCCCCCTCAAAGCCGGTGTGGCTCGGCCTCTTGCACACCGCTATCTGGAAGCTGCTTGTAAAAGTGGGAATATTTCCGGACAATGTGGGGAGAATATTGGAAAAGGAACTCTGAGAGGTGGAGCGAGCGACTGAGCTGCTGTCTAGAAGTGCTGGCCTCCCCTGGTTGCCACCTCAGGCCCCAGAGGGCCCCTGCTTGCTGCACGGCCGGCTGCGGCTCCTCACGTCCCAGGCTGGGTGTCACACGCACTCCCACTCCGGCACTTCCCCTCCCAGGGGCCTCCTTTGGTGCTCACGGGCCTGGGCCTCTTGTGCCAGTGTTTGTCCCACCTCACTCCTGAGCCTCCTTCTTCGGCAAGTCTTGCTTGATGGGTGTCAGGTGTGCCCCTTGCCTGCCTGTCTGTACCCCCAGGCCAGGGCAGCCCTGGCTCCCAGGACAGGGGTTGCAGTGTCTGGGGCGCTGAGGGGTTGTGTGCGCAAATGCCTGCCCGTGTGCTCCATCTTGCAGTGTGGGTGGAGGCCAGGAAGCTGGCTGCGGGGAGGCTGGTGAGGTGCAGCCCCCTCTGTCATTGCTTCTGCCAGCCCCGGGGCCTCTGCTTCCGAGGGGCTTCCTTACCATCCCCCATACAGACCTCAACGAGCACAGGAGAAACCACGACCCTCGCGAGTCAGGCGGGCCAGGAGTCACCCCCAGATTGTCCTCTGCCCTTTCTGACTTTTGCAGCCGCCGGAGCCTCCAGTGACGGGTCACTCCTGAGGAACCCTGTGCCCGGCTTGTCCTTAAACCACAAACCGGCCTCTCCAAAGCCCGAGGCAAGGCCTGGGTCTCACAGGTGGGCATTTCTGACACATTTGCTCTCTGCTGTGGTCGGCGAGTTCAGGTCACGTTCACACAATTCAGAGGCAGAGAATGTGGGGTTCTCTCCATTCAGGGTCTCTGGAGCCCCGAGTGACCTGGGCAGTGCTCACCTGCAGAGCCCACACCTGTGACTGTCTGAGCACCTGCTCGCTCACACCTTGCCCACCGGTGGTGAGTCAGAGACCCTCCTGACAGGGTCATTCAAATGGCATGGGGGTGCAAGAAAGCCCTGGGGAACAGTCTCCAAGGCAGGGAGGTGGGCCTGTCTGCGGACAGGCCCCCGCTTTCTCAGCGTGGAGGTGGGGCAGCAAATCGCATCTTGGCCCCTCTCTGGAGAAGGAGTGGGTACGACCGCTGCTGCAGTGGAGCCCTGAGGGCCCCAAGGGGCTGAGCACCACCTGCCCTGCTGGCTCTGTCTCCAGGGCCCTGGCGCTTCCTTGTCCTCGAGGCTGGGCTCCTGCCCTTGGGCCAAAGCTGGGAGTGGTTCAGGAGCCGACAGCACGTGTGACCTCCATGGGGACGCTGGCCAGAACCTGCAGCTGGAGGGAATGGGGAAAGGCAACCTGCCTTGTGTCTGGGGAAGGGCACTGACAGGCCAGGCCCCCACAGCTTGCACACTCATGGTGACAAACCTGCCTGCTTCTTGCAGCTCACCTGCTGCTCCTGGGGACAAGCTCCTTGGAAGCCCCGGGGCCCAGAGCTGGCTCGGCAGCCTCCCACTGGGGGCCCCCAGCTCAGGAGGAGTCAGACTCCCCAGATGATGACTAAGGAGCCGTGGGGCACTGGGTATTCTGTCCCCAAAGGCTCTCCCTGAGCCCGTGGACTGCTCCCTCTGGGCTCTGAGGATGAGGGGTGCTCAGGTCACGCGACTCCAACCTGACTTCGAGGCGGTGCTAATCCTGGAGTACCAGGTAGGGAGACTCGCCCCTGAGATGCTGCCCTCATAAGGTTCACAGAGTGGTGGTGCTGCAGGCTCGGGTCCGGTGCGCTCTAGCTCTGTGCACGCCTGGATGTGGCCCTGACCAAAGGCATCGCTGCCGTGTGTGGGGCTAGATGGTGGCCTTGAGGAAAGCAGCTGCCTGGGGACTCAGACGCCCTGTCCTGCCGGCAGGTCAGCCTGGCTTCCCGCTGTGCCGGTGAGGCACGCGCCATGCATCGTCGAGACAGCGGGTGCAGCAGAAAGCAGTGACGTCTTGGAGGCTTCTCGGGTCTGGTGGGCTGGGGACCGCCACGTACGCCCACGACAGGACACCCAACCTTTCAGCGCCACCCTGGCTGCCAGAGACCCTCACGTGGAAGATACCGATGTTAATAAATAACTTTTGAGTTACAAAACCATTGTTATCACTCTGACGGGTGACAAAAGCCCCACGGTTGACGGGCAGCCACGGGGCACGAAATGGCTCGTAAATGTCCCTCCCACCAGCCCCATGAAGTTGCGGAGGCAGTGCTGGGTGCTGAGACGTTACGGTTTAAGACCAATGTTGATTAGAATTTTTTATAAGTTTTTTTTTATAAGAGTAATAACAGCTCTTTCGAGACAATCACATGGCTCAGGAAGGGTTTTAAAGACCTTCAGGAATGAGAATTGGATTCGCAATCAGGAAGCCCCTCCCCGGGCCGCTGTAGCGCTGCCTGTTTGTGTCTTTTTATTGCTGTTTGCCCTCCAGGGATGGAGCCTCTTTGATGACTGAAGCTCCTTTTCAAGATCAAGGGCACTGCTCCAGCAATGCCCGGACCGGGGCGCCTCCCCAGCCAGGACAGGGGCTGGAGACCCCTGAACCCTGCCTTCTGCCGAAGTCTGGCGAGTTCAGGTCCAGGACAGCTGCCCAGTGTCCACCCAGGAGGCGCCGGTCCTGGAGGAGCTCGGGTTGGGCGCGTTGGCGGTCCCGGCAGTCGTGGAGCAACGGCCACCAGGTGGCGATGGAGGACCGGCCAGTGAAGAGGGATGCAGGATGCAGGGCCTGACCCGCGGGGTGGGGGTTGGCGGGACCGGGGGCCTGTGCCGCGGGGCTGTCCCACACTACCCTCAGGCCCAGGAGCCTGGCTACCCAGGGGAACCCAGGGAGAGCAATGCATTTCCTAAGGATAGGAGCACCAAGGCCGGAATCTCAGGCTGGAAGGACCCACTTGGGTGTCCGGGCTCAGGGCAGCTTTTTCATTGGGACAAACTGCAAACTCACAGGCCTGTCCTGTGCGGCAGCCTCAGGACACCCGGGGGAATCCCAGTGGGGCCATGTGGCTCCCCAGTGGCATCCTCATGCATGGGCTGGCTCCACTCTAGGGGCACCAGGATCCCCTCTTCCCCCACACACAGCCTCACCCCGGTCAGGGGCCCCGCAGGCAAGGGGGCTGCAGACAGTTCTGGGGAGGGGCTCCCAGCCTGGCGGCCTGGCCATTAGCCCTGGTGCTCAGTGCTCAGGGAGGCAGCACAGGCCTGTGCCCCTTCAGGGCTTGTGGGCCGGTAGGCTCAGCCCTGGCTTTGGGGGTGGGGTTGTGCAGTGGGCCACGCCCACACCCGTCTTTCTTTGTTGTGCCAGGAACCAGGCTGTGTTCTGGGGAAGGGCGGGGGCTCCTCACGGTCAGAGCCCAGGATCAGGGTGGGTGTGCAGTCCGTCCCCTAACACCTGGGATCCCTCGGCAGGGCTGTTAGGCCGTGTGAGTCGGCACGGCCTTCCCAGAGCGTCTGGCAGCCGTGGGGGTGTTGAGTGTGGGTGTCCTGACAGCTGTTTCCTCTGCTGGGGGTGGGGTTTCCCACTGGGATTCTTCTGTGGGACAGGAAGATGGATGAGGGTCCTCTGCCCCTGCTCTGGGGTTCGAGGATAGTGATGGCAGCCTGTGCTGGGCTGAGGGACCAGGGGCCTCAGTTCCCCCGCAGCACAGGAGGAGGGGTCTGTGATGACTCTTCCCTTGAAAGGCAGCCCCAAGGCTCACCCTACAGGCCCTTGTTCTGTGCAGCCACCTGCTCCTGGCTGGGACAGTGTGTCCAGCGGCCGCCTTGCTCTCCCTCCCTCCCTCCGTCTGGGAGCAGCCTGGGCTCATCAGGGAGACCCTGTCCCTCTGGCTGCTGGGGAGTGGTGGGGTAGTTTCCAAGCTGTCCTTCCTGGGGGATGTGGGTCTGAGCCTCAGGGAGTCTGCCCAGCGTCCTTCCATGTGCTTGGACCCCGTGTGCTGTGGAGGTTCCAGGGGACCCTGGCCAGCCCTTTCACTGGCTAGACAGCTGTGCCCGTAGAGCTCCGAGGGACTCACAGCCCAGACATGGGCTGCAAGGGGGGTGGGTGGCTTCTGCAGGTGGGGAAGAGCGATGGGGCCTGAGCCATGGACCCAGAGCTCCACCAGCACCTGTCGCCTGCTGTGTGACCATGAGCAAGTCCAGCTACCTCTGTGAGGCCATGCCAGAGCATTTTGACTCAGCCTCAAACTGAGCCTGGATCCCAGCCCACATGGAGCCCTGACCTCACACAGAGCCCTGATATTTGCTCACACTGAGCCCTGATTCCAGACACATGGAGCCCTGATTCCAGCCCACCCTGAGTCTTGATCCCAGCCCACTCTGGACCCGGATTCTAGCCCACTCTGAGTCTTAATCTCAGCCTACCTTGGACCCAGATTCTAGCCCACTCTGAGCTCTGATCCCAGCCCACCCTGGACCCTGATTCTAGCCCACCCTGAGCTCTGATCCCAGCCCACCTTGGACCCTGATTCTAGCCCACCCTGAGCTCTGATCCCAGCCCACCCTGGGCCCTGATTCTAGCCCACCCTGAGCTCTGATCCCAGCCCACCCTGGACCCGGATTCTAGCCCACCCTGAGCTCTGATCCCAGCCCACCCTGGGCCCTGATTCCTGCTCACAGAGTCCTGACCGCCGCCTGCACAGTCTGACCTAGGCAGGGCTCTGAGGGTCTGTGCTGGCTGGAGGAGTATCAAAGTGGAGGGGACACATGGTTGGGGGGGGCATACCTCCTTCTGCCATGGGGTGGGGGTGGTCTTGGAAAATGTCTCCAGGAAGTATTTAACTCCTTTGTTTGGTCCTCCTCATGTGGTTCTGGGGCCCATGTGACTTGTGTGGGGCAGACGCTGTTTGTGGCCATTTCTCTTGGTGTGGATTCCGCCGTTAGCACTTCCTTTCCATGGAGCAAGACTTGCTCTCACCAGCAAATCCCAGAGGGAGGAGCTCCCCATCCCTTGGCAGGTCCCGGAGGCTCTTTGTTGGAGGGCTGCAGGCTGGGTGGTATCCCAGCCACGGGCTGGGCATCAAGGCAGGGGCTGAGCAGAGGTGAGGACCTCAGTGGGGCAGGAGGAGCAGCCTCCGTGGCCCCTCCAACCCGAGCCCGGGTGCCTGGCTGAGCTGGAGCTGGACGCACAGGCAGCCCTGCCTCCAACTCCATAAACTTCCCTGGTGACGCCGCCTGTCAGGCTCCCAGCCCCGTGTCAGTTCATTCTCTCTTCCACTCCACCCAGGATCCTGACCCTGCGTAACCACGCTGGCTGCGTGTGAGTGGTGGGGGGTGTTCTGAAAGATTACCTGCCACCGGCGCTTATGTAAATCCCAGGTGATTTATGAGCATGGACGGTTTTAAGGCCACCGGCGTGCAGAGCAGGTAGTCAGCCAGACTGCTGAACCAACAGTTTCCAAAGTGAGCGTGAAGGCACCAACCCAGCGCCTGCCCCAGCCTCTGTGCTGCTCAGGGCAGCTGCCTGTGTCTCTGCTGGGTCCTTGCAGAGGACGCTGGGGGGGGTCCTGTGGAGCCTCAGGCCAAGTGGGCTGTTGAGGGGAAGGCGGTGGCTCGGCCTGGGCATGTGAGGCTCACAAGAGCTGAGGGGCGGGTCCCAGTGGGTGCGCTGGAGTCCCAGCGTCTGTGGTGGGGCCTGAGGCAGGGAATGGGGGTCCGTTTTCTTCTGGGATGAGCAGGGTGACAGAAGGCTGGGTGGCCCAGGAAGCGGAGCTGAGCATCTCTTGCTCTGTGAGTGGATGCAGGCCAGGCATGGCGGGGCAGGCAGCTGGGGCAGGGAGGAAGAGTCCAGCCTCCACCCATCCCCACCTGGCTGGGGAGGGCGCCCCAGCCCTCTGGCCTCTGGGGGCTGGGATGGGAAGCTGGCACGAGAAGAGGGCGGGAGGTGAGGGGGAGACCTGCCTGGTGGCAGGAAGCAGGTGGAGAACACAGGGAGGCTGAGTCCCCACTTTGCCAGCCAGGCTGGACAGGGGACACAGATATGGAACCTCCTAACTCCTGAACACTGGTGCCCAACTCAGACCCTGTGGAGGGGGCCACGTTGCCTGCTGAAGAGTGTGTCTGGGCCCAGCTATGGCGAGGACAGGTGTGAAGGGCTGTGGGCCCAGGAGGAAGTGGACACAGACGCTGGTGGGGCCAAGGGGAGTCACAAGGCTGGGGCAGGGGGTGAGGGCGGCTGGGGAAGGCACTGCCAGGCACCCAAACTTGCAGAGCTTCCCAGCCGCTAGCCACTGGGGGACTGTGAACCAAGTCCCTTCCTTCTCTTGGCTTCAGCTCCTCTGTGCCTGAAAGAGGGGTGCTAGGAGTGGTCCCTGTCACCCAGTGGCTCCCAGCTGGTCCCCAAGGACAAGGCACAAGGTGGCACCACTCAGTGGCTTCGGGAGCTTGCTCCTGGCCGTGTGCATGTGTGAGCATGCAAGCTTGTGCCTGTGTGCAATGCACGCATGTGCGTGTACATGGGTGTGTGCGTGTGCGGCATGTATATATCTGTGTCCATGTATGTGGGTGTGGACATATGCATACATGCTTGCATGGATGTGTGTGCATTTGTGTGCGTGTGTGTGTGCATGTATGTGTGCGTGTGTGTGTGCACCGGGGAGCAGGGCTGACCATCCTGGAGGAGGAGGAGCCAGGCCTGCAGGCATGAAACTGCAGGCGTTGGAGGCTGAGTGAGACGCACTTCTCCCCCTCGCAGTGGGGCAGGCTGTGGATTGGCACGGCTGCCATGTCCTTTTCAGTCCTCTTAATGTGAGGTTAATTAGGTGGAACATTCGAGAAAGACATTTGCAAGTTGATCTCAAATAAGGAGAGCCCTCAGTGTGAGGAGAGGGAGGGCGAGGAACGTCCCTGCAGCCGGGGAGCCTGTCTGTGTGAAGCAGGAGGGGGCGCACAGAGGGACCGGGCTGGGCAGCCTGGGTCCTGGGCTGGGTGGCACTGTTGCTGGGGGCACCCTGGGTGGGGCATTCCTTCCTGCCTGGCTTCCCCTTCCCCATCTGCCAAGGGTGGAAACAGTGAATGCGGGGCGCCCAGGCAGCCTGGGGGGAGTAGGGGTGGGTTCAGGGGACAGCCCGGCTGTTGAGTCTGGGGGAAGAGGAGGGAGGGGTTTCTCTGGTGGCCCCACTAGGGGTGCAGGTCCTTCCAGGGCTCAGCTCCCTCTAGTTGACCCTGGGGTGAGTCCAGCCCAGGTGTCCCCACTGTCCAGGGAGTCAGGGCCACA
The DNA here is from genome assembly GCF_000951035.1 of Colobus angolensis palliatus. NCBI lineage: Eukaryota > Metazoa > Chordata > Mammalia > Primates > Cercopithecidae > Colobus > Colobus angolensis. The sequence goes on from NW_012116488.1 coordinate 1,049,266, forward strand.
GCTCTAGCAGCCTGGGGACCTGCCTCAAGAAGGAAGGCAGCGCTAGATACCTGGGTGCCCTCCTGGTCTCCCACTCCCTGAACGCCCGTGGTCGGGTAACATGACCTTGTCTCTGTGGGCGAGGCAGACTCTGCGTGTGGGGCCAGTGTGGAGAAGCTGGTCAGGAACTGGAGGCCTGAACCTCGGGCCAGGAGAGCCCCATGCCTATCCCTGGGTGTGCATCAGACCAGGAAGAGGGACAAAGGCCGCGGCAGCCCCGGGGAGACGCCAGTGGGTGAGTGTTCCTGGAGACGAGGATGGAGGGAGGCAGGGTGGCAAGGAGGCCTTGTAGGCCAAGGCTATGGTGCGGCCTGGAAGGCTGGTAGGGGGATGCAGGCTCTGCCTGCACTGAGGGCAGCCCTGAGCAGGCATAGGTGAGCTGTGGCCATGGTCAGTGAAGGTGGCACTGCTGGGTCGTCACCTTGCACGGTGGTCCCAAGGCCAGCATCCCCGGGTGCTGGGACAGCATGGGGCACAACAGCCAGCCCACATGGAAATGAGGCAACGGGTCACAAGTGCAAACCCACAGCTAGTGAATATTTAACGCCTAACAAAAGTGCATGCATAATTAACCAGGCGCTGGTGGAGGAGCTGGAATAATTTGTCTTCTTAAAGGGGATTTGGTAATTTGTTAAGCTATTTTGAAATCTGCAGTCTAGCTGTGGGAGCCGCTCTGATTTCTAAATTAATTTGTGTGATTTAGAAAGTGGAAGCCTCTTGGTTCTGCAGGGGCCGTGGGCAGCAGGGCGGCCTTTGCAGTCTCCTGGGTGTGCTCTGCATTTGTTCATTGTCCCATCCATGGAGCCCCTGCTGAGGAGCTCGGCCCTGGGCACCCCGCCTCTCCCCCCACCCTTGTTTCCGTGCGTGGAACCCAGTGGTCCCCCACCTCCCAGGTGAGTTAGTTTACAAGCAGGTGCCACGGGAAGGTGGTCTCTGGAGACTTAGTTTAATCCCCCTCCTCAGAGGATGCTCTTGGGCTGGAGGTGGGTGAGTCCATCTGGCCTGGAGGCGTTGGGCCTGACTCTGAGATTGGCTGGCCCATCTGCAGTTCAGGGACCAGACTGTGAGACTCCAACGGTGAGTTGTAACTTAAAAGGTCACAGGGGTGACCACAGGAAAAGCCCCAATTTCCAGCCCCGGATCCCCAGACTGTGAGTCCCAGCTGTGCGTCACTGACCGGAAGCCTGCACTGCATCCCACAGGGCCCTGGCAGGCCCCACAGGGCATCACCACCCAGCTGGTGCCATCCCTGAGTCTCCAAAGACCACTCTGCGAGTCCGTCAGGCTGGCAGCTGCCGGACGGTGGGACGTCAGACCAGTGGATTCTGTGAGGTTGAGTCTATCGCAGCTTGAAGGGAGATCCTTGACTAACAGCAATGTTGTGCGGAAGGCCAGGCTGATGGGGAAAGATGGTCATTTTTGCAGAAGCCTTGTGGCCAGGAAAGACCCGTCTATATTCAGATTAAGCGTCTCTTCTAGTAAGAACTAAGCACTGCCTTTTACACACAAAAGCAGTCCAATGTCATTACCTGTCACCAGGCTGCCCTGGTGATGGTGCTTCAACCTGTACTGAGCCTCAGTTTACCTCCCTAGCCAAACCCGAGTCCACCTTCTAGCTGATCCTGGGTCCATCACCCCAGCTGAGCCTGACTCCACCTCCTAGCTGAACCTGGGGCCACCTTCCAGCTGAGCCTGAGCTCACCTCCCAGCTGAGCCTGGGTCCATCACCCCAGCTGAGCCTGACTCCACCTCCCAGCTGAGTCTGGGTCCACCTCCCAGTTGAGCCTGGTTCTTTCTCCTAGCTGAGCCTGATTTCACCTCCCAGCTGAGCCTGGGTCCATCACCCCAGCTGAGCCTGATTCCACCTCCCAGCTGAGCCTGGGTCCACCTCCCAGCTGAACCTGGGTCTATCACCCCAACTGAGCCTGACTCCACCTCCCAGCTGAGCCTGGGGCCACTTCCCAGCCGAGCCTGAGGTCACATCCTGGCTGAGTCTGGGCCCACCTTCCAGCAGAGCCTGAGTCCACTTCCCAGCTGAGCCTGGGGCCATCATCCCAGCTCAGTCCGAGTTCATCTCCCAGCTGAGCCCAGGTCTACCTCCCGGCCAGGTCTGAGTTCACCTCCCAACTGAGTCAGGGTCTACCTTCCCAGCTGAGAGGGGCCCTTGTGATTGGAGCCTACATCCCTACGGAGCCATGTTCACCATGAGTGATTTTGGTGGTCCCTTCATTTGGTGACTTCTGGGTGTCAGGCACAGAGAGTGAGGCGAATCCCACCTGCATTGGCTGGGAGTCCCCAGCCAAGCATGCCGGTTCTCTTCGTGGCCCACTCCTCACAAGCCTGGGACCCCAGACCCTTGGGCAGCTCCTGAGCCCGACACACAGGATCTGCTGGTATGTCCTGGGACGCTGGGGAGGTGGTCCCTGGAGGAAGAGTAGGGGGAACCTGGCACACTGCCCTCTCCATGAGCTGTGGCCCGTCAGAGCCTGAACACCTCAGGGAAGGACCCCGTGGCCTTTGCCAGGCCTCTCAGCACTGGAGCTGCTTTTCTCCGTGAGGCACCTGCTGCTGGCTCCAGAGGGGGGTCTAGATAGGGAAGCAGAAGTCTCCCCAGCCTTACCCTCAGGTGGGCTGTGCGGAGGAGGGTCTCCTGCTTCCTGGGGACTGGAAATCATGGCAGAGAAGTCTGTGATTTCCTTTGATTCTGGAAGGTTCTGGGGCAACTGGGGAAGGGTCAGGTCAGAGACTCTTCCTGGGGAGCGGTGGCCAGCCGGGAGTGGACACAGTGACTGTTTCCTTCAGAGCCCGGGGGTCTGGCTCCTGTGGGGGCTCAGGGCATCATTCCCTGGGTAGGTGAGGGGGCCTGGGGGCTCCTGCAGACCCTGCCTTCCCTGACCTCCCTGTCTTCTCTCAGTTTCCCAGGGCCTTTGGCCATAATTTGGTTTGGGCATCCTCAGTCTGGGTGTGCTGGGAGGCCCTAAGGGGATCTCCTTTTGGGCTCCTCTCCTTGAGCTGCAGGAAGAGGGGGTGACCCTCTGGCCCACGTGCGCCTATCTGGCCGGGCCAGCCCATTGCCAGCGTGCTGCTGGGACAGGATTTGAGGGGCATGATGGCCGCTTCCTCTGAGCTCCAGGTTGGAAAAGGCTGCACAGGGAGCTCGGGTGCTCTGGGCCAGAGGAGAGCCCTGGGCCCCGGGGAGGTGGGGGGGCAGCCCAGGCACGGTGTCACTGCAGCCCTCTTGCCTACCCCCGAGTGCCCCGCCTGCTCCTGAGAGGCCCCCTAGTCCCTCGTCCTTCCAGGGGTGCGGAGCTTCTTGCAGGAGGCTGGGAGCCTGGGGTGAGGGGCAGGGCTGGGCATGTCTTCAAAGACCTGTGCTCCAGCAAAGCCCAAGCAGGGGCTCCAGCTGCCACGGCCTCTGGCTTTGGAGATAGCGGCCATGATGGCTTCTTTCCCACCCATGGTGCCTTTTTCAAGCTCTTGGCTTCAAAGCCAGCGTGGTGGCTCCTGGTGAGGCTCAGCCCCTGCTGGATATGGCTGGGGTGGGGGAAGAAGAGCTGTGTCCCCAGGGACAGCGCTGGCGACCACACGCCGCTGAGATTGAACTTGAGGGAAGCTGTGACCCCAGGGCAGATGGCAGGTGCTTGGTTGGGTGTCTGCTCCCTGGGAAAGCAGCAGAGATGACTGTGAATTGCATCTCCACAACCCCCTCCCTGGCTCTGCAGAGTGGCCGCTTTCCTAGGAGCTCATCCTGTCCTTGCTCTACGGGTGGGGAAACTGAGGCTCAGAGAGACTCGCCCACAGCTGCACAGCAGGTAGGTGAGGGGCTGGGCCCCTTCCTGGGTCCCTCTTCTGGCAGGGCTCATGTGGCTCTGATTTTGGGCTGCTGGTCCCCACCTGGAGACCCACTAGGGTGGAGCCTGCCCTGGTCCCGCAAGCCCAGAATCTTTCCACAGGGCTCTTCAGAGAGGCCCCCAAAACTCTAGCCTCCTCTTTGTTCTGCCCAGCGCAGGCCCTCAGCAGCTCTCTCCATGGCTGGATGCGTCCTGAAATTCTCTTTCCATTAAAAATAAATGCCCCATTTTATCTGCCTGAAATGGCCCTGCTCTCTGATTGTCTTTTCCGTGCCGCTGTATATGGAGAACTATAAAATCACAGTACAACTATTAATCCCCTGTATCTGCTTGTACCTAATTTTTATTAAAAATATCCTGTGCTCCAGCTGCCTTGTAAATTACAGTGAGGTTGAAAAGTCTCCAGCTGGATTAGCCAGGAAGGAGAGCGTCTTGGATCGGAGACAAGCTCACTGTGGAGCACGGGGCCTGGCGGTGTGGGTTAGGAACATGGCAAAGCGATGCTGGGGCTACCCCGTGCCCTGGGCAGCTGGGGGGAAACTGGTGCCCATGGCTTGGTGACAGCCTGCCTCCCCCTCCCGGCCTGGGCTCCCTGGGCCTGGGATAGGCTCAGTGGGTCTGGTGCAGAGGAGCCCGAGGCCTTCAGAAGTCCTGGCCCTGCTGCTCCTGGTGTCGCCCGGTGCAGATTCAGACTTGAGTCTAGCTGCCATGACCACGGGCCATGGGACTCTTCTGAGGTGCAGGTTGCCCCCTGCTTGGAGGAGTCACAGTGGTGCTGAGGGGAGGGCGGGGAGCAGAGTCCGGGAGTCTCTGCCTTCCGAGGTGGGCATACCTCCAGCCCTCCGAGGCCTAGCGTGGCTCCTGCCCTTCTCTCCCCTTGAAAGGTGGCCGCAACCACTCTGAGGGCTTCCTGGGTGGCCTTTGAGGCTCTGAGCTCCAGCAGGATGAGCTTCTCTGACATTATTTAATGAAGCTGGACACCACCCCAGGCCCTCACAGTTCAGGCAGACGAAGGGGAGGCCCAGGGCCTCTTCCTCCCAGCCTGAGCCCTGCCTGGCTTGTTGTGTGGGGACAGGAGATGCCACAGGAGCTGGGGTGACAGCTGGACATTCCCTGGCAGCCACCCACAGTCAGTACTGCAGGAGGGAGGCCCCGTCCTGCCGGAGGGCAGCGAGGCTGAGGACAGAGGCATGCCTTTGGTGTGTTGTGGGTGCTGGGGGCCATTGTGGCTGGGTTATGGGGGTCCCGAAAGTCCAGCTCTGCAACTTTGCCTTTGAGTTGGACTGACCTCCCAAAGTAGGCCTTTCAACAGGAGGAAGGCAGGAGGCTGCCCGATGATGGCTGCAAGGCTGATGGTGGCACCGCGAGGGGTTCAGGGATGCATGTGAGTGCAGGGGTTTAGGGAACAGCAGGACTGGGTGGCCTCTCCTCTTGGCAGTCCCCCCTCACTGCGGAGGGAGTGTTGGCCAGATCCACAGGTGCCACAGAGTTGTGGACAGACAGCGGCCATGGGGTGCCCCACCTCTGGACTTGGGACCTCCAGGCAGCTCCAACCCTCTCCTGCCCTCCAGTCCCCTCACCTCAGGCTTTCCCGGCTCGCCTCTCCGCCCTCCATTCTGGAGGCCTGGATCCTTGTGCCTCAGGGAGTGTTTGGCTCACAACGGGGGGTCCCAGGACTGGGGGAGCTGCACGGAGGAAGGGCCCCTTCCCGGAGTGGGTGGGTTGGGCAGAGGGCCCTGTTGCCCCGACACCCCAGAGTGGCCAAGCCCCACTGCAGGTCTCTGTGTGAGCTCCTTCCTCAAAGGTGGTTGTGGAGAATTCCAAGCACACTACGGGGAGGGGACAGTGCCATGGACTCCGTCCCTCTCCACCAGCATCCCAGTGCCGACCCCCAGTCTCCTCTCTCCTCTCCAGCATCTGTATGTCCACACCTGGGGGGTATGGAGCAAATCCCCGGTGCTGGATTCATGCGTCTGTAAATATCGCTAAACAAGAAGGCCGCCTTGAAAAGTAACTACAATGTGGTTATACCTACCAATGAAAAACAATGTCTTCAAATCATCGCATACGTAGCTGCCGTTCCCATCTCCCCTGGTGTCCTGTGTCTATTTCTACGGGGTTGCGCCTCTGGTGGTCTTTTCCCCTGTGCAGTTTGTGTTTTGCAGCGGCTGGCCGTTCGTCCCAGAGCGTGCCCAGTGTCTGTGGCAGTGGCACCATGCCCGCTGTCCTCAGTACCCTGCATGGCCTGGCATTGGTAGGTGCAGCTAGAGGTAAGACCCACGGGGGTGCTGCTGTGACCCCCACCTGGCCGCGTGCCCCTTCTGCTGCCCTTTCTTTTCTGGCTATCACCAGCTGTGGGTGTCCCTGCCCCGGCAGTGGCCAGCTGGTTATTTTTGTCCCCTTCCTTCTTGGTTCCTTTGCTGATGCAGCTTCTGCAGAGAGATGCCTTCTCCCCAGGCCCTGTGCGTCACCCATGGAGGATGTCAAGTGGAGGAGGCGCACGCTCTCGGGCCCTGCGGGGGCGGCTCCCTCAGCCAGCGGCTTAACCCGGTGCTCCTATAAAACAGGTGATGCCGCCTGCCTCATCGCGAGACATCATAGGTTAGATCGCCCAGATTTGGCGGAGGCGAGTGGAGGGCGTCTGGTGAGAGGAAGTGTGTGAGAGGTTTCCTTTCCCGCTCTGTCCTTCCAGCCCCCTTCACTCCCTTGTCCTCCCCCTCCCCAGCCTTCCCTCTGGTCCTGTCCCACTGGTTCCCAGAGGGAGGTTACCCAGGGGCAGCTGTTTGGGGTCCAGGCCTGGGGAGCAGAAGCTCTTTGGGCAATTCCAGACTTTCCCTCGCCAGGTGCACCTCCCTGTGATGCCCCTGAGGCCCGGCACCTGCTTCTGCAAGACGCACAGAGACATCAACACCGATTCCCCACGGAGACAGAGCCTTTAATCGACATTTCACTTTTACGAACAGGTTTTTTACAAAGTAGATTTCCTACAGCTAATTCCCTGCGAAGGGAAGAGGCTGGGCCACAGCAGGACAACACGGCAGCTGCCTGGGCATGGACGCTGCACACCGGAGTTGTGCCCGAGGTTGGCGCCTGCCCACCTCCTGCCTCGGGTCTCGCGGGTGCCCCCAGATCTGACCTACTGGGGCTGCTGTCAGGTCTGTCCTCAGCAGTAACAGGCTGAGAGACATGGGCTAGGACAGGTCCCCGGATTGGGCTGTTCACCCAGGGGGAGGGAGAGCCGAGGGAGGCGAGCTCTGCCTTCAGGCGGGAGCAAAGCCACCCTTACAGTGGCGCCCCAAAACCACCCTCACAGCAGCACTTCCAAAACCACCCTCACAGCGGCACCCCAAAACCACCCTCCAGTAGCACCCCCAAAACCACCCTCACAGCAGCACCCCAAAAACCACCCCCTGGAAGCACCCCCAAAACCACCCTCCAGCAGCACCCCAAAACCACCCTCCAGCAGCACCCCAAAACCACCCTAACAGTGGCACCGCCAAAACCACCCTCCAGTGGCACCGCCAAAACCACCCTCCAGCAGCACCCCAAAACCACCCTCATGGCAGCACCCCAAAACCCCCCTCACAGCGGCACCCATGGGTCCTTCCTGCACTGACGGTTCTCCCCACCGTCATAGCTGCTCCCCGCCCCCAACAGGAGCATCATAGGCTGGGGCGGACCTCGAGGCTGAGGGACCTTCTGGAAGACTGGTGACCCCAGGAGGAGGTGTGGGTGCGGACAGATGTCTCACGCCAGTGCCTGGCTGCCAGCAGCAGGGGGCCGGCCTGCCAGGGACCTGAGGCAGAGCTGGGGTAGCCATGGGCCAAATGTGGTGGATGTTTGAGCCTCACGGAGGAGGGGCTCTCAGGCCTGGCCTTGGCTAGAGTGGGAGTTGTGGGAGTTGGCAGGCCCAGCCCAGGAGGGAGGGTGCAGCGGGAGCCGTCCTCTGGGCTAGCCTGGGCCTGGCTGATTTCAGCGGTTCCTGCTGGCCTGAGTGTCCTTGGCTGCTGTCTGGACACATCCGCAGCTGGGCATTCTCCGAGTGGCTTCAAGGACCCCATTTGGGGCAGGGTCCCTAAAAAGCCCTGGATGTGAGCAGGAGCCAGTGGGAACTGTCTGCCCACCCCTCCCAGCTCCGAATCCCTCACCCACACACCTGGCTGGAGATTCTTCCCTGCTTTTGTTCCCGTGGCTGGGAGGGACCTTCTCAGAGACAGAAGGGCATCGCTGGGACCCTGACTGGATGGGGAGGGCAGAGGACCGGTGGGCTGTGGGATGGGCTGTAATTTTGACCCTGACTTGGGGGAACTGGCTGTAACCTGGAGTGAAGACCCCTGCTCCCGGCCCCTGCCCTCCGCGCCCCGCCCGCCCTCCACAACCCTGCCCTCTGCATCCTGCCCGCCCTCCACACCCCGCCTGCCCTCCATACCCCGACATCACTGCAGGGAGCTGCCTCCCTCGGCCTGGGAGATGGGGTGCTGCTCTCCATTCTTTCTGTGGGGCCAGGAGGTATGTCCGGGTGAAAAAGGAAGGGAGGAAGCCCAGAGAGAGGCAGGTTGGGAGTGCAAACAGTGAGAGGAAAAGGGGTCCCCTGGGGAACGTCTGGAGGGAAGCAGCCTGCTCAACCCCCTCATCCAAACTGGCCCCAGCACTGACTCCCTTCCAGTCGTTATCGGTCAGTCTCCCAATAGTGGCTGGTCACCGGGGACTGCAGTTAAGGTGCCTGTGACTGACGCAGTTTCGGGAGCTGAGAATGATGTGTGGGACAGCCCAGGTGCCCGCAAAGCCACTGACGGATCAGTGCCCGCTGAGCCATTCCAGGTGAAACTTGAAGGCGAGCTGATTGCTAAGGGTGGTGGAGGGAAGGATGCTTCCAGGGAGATGGTCTGAGCACCGGGTCAAGGGGCCTGTGACTGTCTCAGGGAGATGGTCTGAGCACCACGTCGAGGGTTCTGTGACTGTCACAGGGAGATGGTCTGAGCACCGCGTCAAGGGTTCTGTGACTGTCTCAGGGAGATGGTCTGAGCACCGCGTCGAGGGGCCTGTGACTGTCGCGGGGAGATGGTCTGAGCACCGCATCGAGGGTTCTGTGACTGTCGCGGGGAG
>NW_012116488.1:1063076-1064276 GCF_000951035.1 Colobus angolensis palliatus
CGCGTCGAGGGGCCTGTGACTGTCTCGGGGAGATGGTCTGAGCACCGCGTCGAGGGGCCTGTGACTGTCGCGGGGAGATGGTCTGAGCACCACGTCGAGGGGCCTGTGACTGTCGCGGGGAGATGGTCTGAGCACCGCGTCGAGGGGCCCGTGACTGTCGCGGGGAGATGGTCTGAGCACCGCGTCGAGGGGCCCGTGACTGTCGCAGGGAGATGGTCTGAGCACCGCGTCGAGGGTTCTGTGACTGTCTCAGGGAGATGGTCTGAGCACCGCGTAGAGGGGCCTGTGACTGTCGCAGGGAGATGGTCTGAGCACCGCGTAGAGGGGCCTGTGACTGTCGCAGGGAGCTCACGGGCAGCCGCCCGCGCAGCGTGGCCAATCATTTTCCTGGGAGAACAGATAACAAATTCAAACAATGCATTCTCCATGCCTGGAGAACATTCTAACAACCAGCGCAGGGTGGCAGTGAAAACCCAAATCTCTATCCAATGCAATAGCAGACTATTTTTGAGGTTTTACTTTTCAAGATAAAGACCCACTTAAACCTCTCCCCTGCTATTTTCTGTGACACGTTGAGCTCGGCTGCACCGTGTGGCAGTAACAAGCCATCTCCCAGCTGCAGCAGCTCCACGTGCTGCCAGCCCCGCACCACCTCTAAGGCCTCCAGGGCAGCCGCCCTCCTGGGGAGGGCTGAGCGTTGACTTCCACATCAACATGTGTCGCCTGTCCCAGGTTTTTTGAAACAGGAACAGAGAAGTAGATGGAGAGCTGAGCACTGCCTGCTGAATGCGGCTTCCCGGAGGTGACACGGAACTTCTCCCATTCCAGCAGCCAAGCCAAGTCCAACACTATGCCTGACTTTGCGGGGCAGGCGGGATGCAGGATCCAGGAGCTGGTGGAACTGTGCAGTTACACGAATCTGCTTCCACTGGCTACAAGGGGCTTTCTTTGGTTTTGTTGTTAGTAACAGTTATTCTTGGGAACATTGATTAGGAATACATTCAACTTTGCACTACATAAAACCCAACCTAACATGGTTTATCAAATGAGTTTTCTATTTTTGTGTATCAAGAAGTCTGGAGTTCAGCAGGCACCAAAGCTGATGTGGGGTCCATGGTGCTGGCAGGGACTCAGGCTCTTCCTGTCTTTCTGGGGTCCATGGTGCTGGCAGGGACTCAGGCTCTTCCTGTCTTTCTGGGG
>NW_012116488.1:1064326-1177630 GCF_000951035.1 Colobus angolensis palliatus
TTCTGGGGTCCATGGTGCTGGCAGGGACTCAGGCTCTTCCTGTCTTTCTGGGGTCCATGGTGCTGGCAGGGACTCAGGCTCTTCCTGTCTTTCTGTTCATTCATTCGCAATGTAGCTTTTGTCCTGCTTTTAGCCTCATGGTTGCAAGATGGCTGCTTCACGTCCAGCATCACATCCGTGTTCCAGGCAGGAAGGAGGCACAGGACCAAGGACAAAAGAGTGAAAGAGGGAAGCAAGACTGATGGCTGAGTCTTATTCTTCCGTAGCACTTCCTGGGGCACCCACCCAGGACCGCCCCTTACATCGCAGTGGCCCAGAACTGTGCAGTGTGGTCATTGCTGGCTGCAAGGGGACCCAAGATACATTTATATTCACGAGGATTCACTGGTGCCTGGGCAGAATCAGCGGCTGCAGGTCCTGTCCCCAGAAGGCCCAGGAGATCATGGGAAGGCTGTCACTGGTCTGCCCTAGGTGGGGACATCCTGGTGTGCTATCGTCTTTAAGGAGAGGAAGCACAGTTCCTCTTCCTTTCAGTTCACTTCTTTTACCATAAAAGAGCATGGGCCCTGTTCCCCCAGCCATGATGACAGATGCACTGCAGGCATTCACAGTGAGGAAGAATGTGCATGGTGCCTCCTTTTGTGCTTTTGCAGGGGTACGGCATGTGTTCGGACACGTCTGCCCGTGTAGCTGGAGACGTGCCTGACCCAGTCTGCATGCCGCGCTCCTGTCTGCGTGCTGTGTTGGACACGCCTTGGCTTCTTGGGTCCTTTTCATGAAATCTGCTGTTCTTGGGGTCCCATTTTCCTTGTCCCCTTGCTTTGGGGGGCCACATAGAATTTTGGGCTTGACTGATGTTGGTCTGTGCCCATGGCCTAGTGAGACCTTGTGGTTGAGAGGAAAGGACAGTGCCAGGATTGTGCTGTGCAGTGTGGGGAGGTGGTCTGGGCACCTGAGAGGGGACAGGGCTGGGATTCCTCCCCACTGGACAGCACCATCCACCTGCCTCGACTCCCTGGGATCAAAGGCTGTGGAGAGAAGAGTCAAGCTGGGGCCGAGAGAGGGAGGCGGGGCACTAGCCTCTGTAATTAACACGTTGAGAGCTGGGTAGGCTGGCTGATGAGTTTTTTTATTAAAATAATGACTCCTTCCAGGCAATCAGGGAGAATTGCATGAAACTCAGCAGTTTTCACTGCTTATTTATGGTAACTTCAAGCAGTGGACAGTCTCATTACCATCTGTAAATACCCAGGGTCATGTCCTTGATGGTGAAATATTGTCTTCCTGGATGGGGAGGCGTGGCTCCCCGACTCCTCCTCCTCCTCCTCGGAGGCTGTAAAACCCTCTGGGCCTGATTGGCACGTGCTTTGGACAGGCATTTGACAACCTCCTTTGTGGAACCTCCAAGGGCAGGCCTGGGAGGGGATGGGAGGGACAGGAGGGACAGACCAGAGACTGGTGAGGGAGGGGTGAGAGTGGGGCTGGGGAGGACATTGGGGTTGGGGTGGTGATCTGGGGCTGGGGAGGATGTTGGGGCTGTGGGGGGAGTCGGGACTGGGGAGGATGTTGGGGTTGTGGTGGGAGCTGGGCTGGGGAAGACGCTGGGGCTGTGGTGGGAACTGGGCTAGGGAGGACGCTGGGGCTGCGGTGGGAGCCGGGCTGGGCCCTGTCCTGTGCAGCCAGTTCCTCACACCCCAGGACTCAGGGCATGGAGAGCCTCTGTGTTGGTGGCTTGTTGTGGTGGGAAGAGGGCTGTGGCCCCTCATCTTCTGCAGTCTTCTAGCTGTTCACAGGGGCTCATGGTGGGTTCGGGATGAGACCAGGTCATCCCATGACACCTGCTCACTCTTCCCTTCCTTCCCTCTGAAGCGAGCTCCTGGGGCAGTGACATTCTGTGGGGACCCTGCTGGTGAATAAGACATTTGGAAAGCCAGGCTGGGGCCAGGGGCTGGTGACCGAATGGCCATCTTTCCTAGAGAGGATGCGTCACTGTCCACCCAGCATAACCACCTGCACCAGGCAGCTGGCACTGTCCCCTGGGTGGTGGCTGCTGACAACCTGCACCCAAGCAGGGGCATCCCTGAGGGGAGTCTGCACTGCTGAGCCCCCACCGCCCCAGAGCCACCTTGCCCCTATTCCGGCTGCACCTGCTGGGGGGTGTCTTGTCACCTGGTCCTTCACGGCCTCCCCGTCTGGGTCTTCCTGAGTGGTCACCTGGATGCAGGTGTGTGTACAGCCCGTGTCTGTTGCAACGATCCTTGCCACCAACAGCTTCCCCCTTGTCTCCAGCTCCGTCCTTCTCATGGCCAGCCTCTGGCCACACCAGGACTTCGGCTTCACGTCACTCCCACTTCATGGAAACGTGACTGTCATTGTGCCCTGCTCAGGCCTGGCTGCTGGGTGATGCCTCTTGCTACCAGCCTCCAGACCACCCATCAGCCAGCCCAGGAGCCACAGATGAGGCCACAGATGTAGCCGTGTGTGCCTGAGGGCCTGTGGGCGCATGGGCCTGGCCCGGCACATGTGGCACTCACCTGGTGAGGAAGGAGCATCTTGGGCATGTGCTCAACTCGAGGGCTCAGCGGATCGGGGACGTCCAGTTCACATGGGGCAGCTGGGCCACCTTGTCATTCGGTCACATTGTCAGGTGTCCACACATTGTCATTGTCATTGTCATTGTCAGGTGTCCACAGCCCCTCTGGGCCCAACATGAGCCAGGAGCCATCTCTCACGTGAGGATCTTACCCGCTGGGAGGGTTCTCTTCTGGAACTCTCCCACTGCAGCCGCCTGCCCGGAATTCCCATCGGCCTAACCCTTGGGCATTGGTGACGCCTGTGGTCATCAGTGGGGAAGGAAGGGCCTGGTCTTGCTTTGTCCCCTCTCCCTCACCTGTCACTCCCTCCTTCGTGGCTGTGTCAAGAGTTGTGCTACCCAGTGGGGCTTGTCTCCTACCTCTGGCAGGTAAGGCGCTCCGTGTTCCAGTCTCTGGTTCTATGGTGAGTCCCCCCGCATGGGCCAGCATGAGGCCCAGGTGGTCCTGCAGCCATCACCTCTGTGGACCAAACTCTGGCACAGAGAGGGGCGCTGCTGTGCCCCTGAGAGCAGGTGGTGGAGACGCCCCAGCCTCCCTCCAGCCCAAGGGTTAGAGGGCTCCTGATTTCCTGGAAGGGAGGGAAAACCAGGTGCCTGGCTGATGCCCCACGAGGACCCCGCATCGGGAGCAGCTCCGAGCTGTGTGTACTTGGGGGTAGAGGGAGAACTGACTGCATTTCCAAATCTTTGGGGCCTGGCACCATCTCTCTGCTTCCTCCAGGAATGTGCTGGAGCTTTGGGGTTTGGCAGCAGGGAGAGTGCCGGGTCCCACCGTGTTGCTCCTTAGTCCTGGGGTCAGGGGACCAGTGTGGGAATTCCATGAGGTGCTTTTCCAACTACGCCCTCAGGAGCTTGAGGAAGACATGGGGGTGGGGTTGCGGGCCCTCCGGTGCCTCTGAGGAGACAGAGCTCTGCTTATCCCCTGGTCCCCTGAACTCCCTCTCTGACTTGGGGATGACAGTGTTATTCAAGGACCCCCCTGACTTCCAGGGAGTCCACTCTTTCCGGAGGGTTGCCCTGACTCACCAGAGAGATGCTCCAGGGCTGACATCGTAAAGGGCGACTGGCAGGGCTCAACCTGGGGGCGATTTGGTCACTGCCCTTGTGCCTGCCTGAGCTAAGCCAGCTTCTCCTGTGGTCCCACCGAGCACCTGGGGTTTGGTCTGTCCCTTGAACCAAGAATGTAGGGATTTGAATGTGTGCGTTCTCTCTGGCCCCTCAAGCTTGGCCCCACGGTCCGGAGCCCCCCACCCTGCGTGTGCTTCTTGCAGCTCAGTGTCCTCATGTGGGTCGTTCCGGGGGCTCCTCTCCAGGCCATCCCAGGGCGACTCCACTGCTTCGGCTGCAGGAAGGGGGTGGGAATGTTTCCAGGGAAGGCGGGCACCCGGAGGTGGGCAGGGTGCTGACAGGCGGCTCCCATCCTTCCCGCTTGTGGAGTGTGGGTGGCCCTCGGTCCCTGCTGTCTTGGTCACAGAGTTCACAACCAGGGGTGGGGCCGGCGGCCGGGAGCCTCCTACCCGCCCCCAGATGCTGCCTTTGAGGGAGCGACGTCTTCCTCCGTGTTTGCTGCTCCGGGTTTCCTTGTGGGGGCCTGGCTGGCATTTTAGCTGCAGCGGGAGATCCACCCGGAACCTCCCAGCCCGAACGTCCTCGGAGGGTGTTGCTGCCCTCGGAGAGGATTCTGTCAGAGTGAAAGCTTGCTGTGAATGTCAGGGCACCAGGGCCGAAATTACAGCCTGCCTGGGCTGCCACTGAAGCCACATCCCCAACTGTTCCCTTCCCTTTATTCCCCTCGGCGCGTGTGACAGCCCCCGGGGAGGGGCCGCTCCAGCTGGGAATCGCAGGCCTCAGAGGCTCCTGCTGGCATAGAGGTGTGCGCCAGCCCGCGCGCCAGCTCCGGAATGAGTCAGAATAAATTAGCATGCTAACGAACGTGGGCGTGCACAGGAACCATCTGGAGCAAGGGAGTTGTCATCGGAGAGCCAAGTTGGTTCCAAAGCCGTACTTAATGCTTCAGATTAGTTCATCTCCCTCCCGCAGCCTGGGGGGGATGGCTTAGCGCCGCCCCACAGAGAGTGTGCTGAGGGCCGGGGCGGCGCGGGGACGCTGCACCCCCAGAGGGACTGAGTCCTGATGGTTCCCGCATCCCTTTGGGCCTTCAGTACAGCCGGGAAAGGGCAGCAGTGAGATCCACCTGAGATGGGACAGTGTGTGTGGTCAGGGGGCAAGGCCCCAGTGGGGATCATGGGGGAGACACACAGATGGAGGGACACGCTCACACACTTGCAGGCACACAGACACACATACTCAAACACTCAGACACACATGCAGACACAGTCATACAGACACACAGAGACACATTTACACAGACACAGGCACACAGAGACATTTGCTCACACACACACACACACACACTCATACACATGATCTCACACAGACACACTGACAGACACAGTCATCACAGACACACAGAGACACTGACAGACATAGAGATACACACTTACAGACACACTCACATTCACTCCTCTATCTGAAGCCAGGCACGTTTTACTTAAGCCTGAGCGATGTGGGGCCAGATGGAGCAGCCACTGACTTACTTGAGGGCGCTGCTGAGAAGCTCGGGAATCTGCATTTTCAAATATCTGGCTCTCATTTGGCATCAGCTTGCGAGATTAACCCATACTGGATCCTGCCCGACTCCACACTGAATCCCCCTCACAGGGTTAATGATAATCCAAGCAGGCTTCAGGCAGAGTTATAGTGAGACACTGACCAGGGTGTGCAGGGGCCACTTCCACCCACTTCCCTGCAGCTCTAATGCACAGAGAGTCCCTCGGCAGGCTGAGCACCTGCTCCCCCGTTCTTCCGCCAGAGAGACTCTCTGGCCCTGGATCTTTTTACCCAAGAGTTGCTTAAGGTGTTTTTCAGATCCTGAATTCTAGTAGCACAGCTAAGGCCAACAGGTGTGAAGACTCCCACCAAGGAACCAATAAAGTACAGGAATGCGTTGTTTCATCCTCCGCATTTCTCCACCAGTCAGCAATCCCCACACTTTAGCCCATCACCTGCCCAGACCCCTTAAGAGCCCATCCCAAACCATCTGGAACAAGGGAGTTGTCATCCGGAGAGCCAAGTTGCTTCCAAAGCCGTGTTTAATGTTTCAGATTAGTTCATCTTCCGCCCGCAGCCTGGGGGATGGCTTAGCGCCACCCCATAGAGAGTGTGCTGAGGGCCGGGGCAGCGCGGGGATGCTGCACCCCCAGAGGGACTCTGTCCTGATGGTTCCCGCATCCCTTTGGGCCATCAGTACAGCGGGGAAAGGGCAGAGTGAGATCCTCCTGAGATGGGACAGTGTGTGTGTGTGGGATGGACAGGTGGATTTGAGGTTTCCTCCCATCTCCTCATCCGGCTGTCTTACAATTACTGAAGTCTTCCTCTGCTGCAGCCCACTGCAGTCCACTGCCTCTGTGTATTGACGTGCTGCACGGTGGGCTACGAACCTTGTACGGCTGCAGTCTCAACTAAGTCCCTCATCCTCTCCCAGCCTCAGTTTCCCCGTTTGATTAGGGGTGATGGCCAGGAGTGTATGCCTCCCAGAGCTGGGGCGGGGTTCAAGGCAAGAGTGCAGAGAGCACATGGCTTCCAGGACTTAGAGGAGGCAAGAGATTATGGATGTCTTTGAGGAGTGGGTGCGGAAGTTGTCATTTAACCATCTGCGCTGCTGTCCCTTTTGCGAGGAGCAGCTTGTCCTGGTGGAAGATGTGCAAGATGTTTGCCTTTCTGAGCTACAAGCATTTTCCACCTCCTGAGACCGCAATAGTTTGGACTCCTGGAGGAGTGTTGGGACAAATGAGGAACAGGATGGAACTTAGCATCAGTGTTTGCATGGACTCAGGAGAAGAGAGCAGTGGCAGGAGCCGAGGAAGGGGCGAGTGGTCTCTGCTGGGGTCGGGTTCCTCCAGCCAGAGTGAGCACAGGGCGTAACCCCCCAGGGATGCCCAGAACCCTGAGAGGTGCCCAGCTGGCTTCTTACAGGACAGAGCATGAGGCCTTAGCCAACATGACACAGGACAGTGGGGTTCAGGGATGTCTGGCTTCATTCTCATCAGTGACCTTGTAGTGTTCTTACCATGCTGCGATGGTGGATGTGTTTATTCTTGATCCCTTCAATATGGGCATTTATTTTGACAGAAAAGCATCTGAGTTGCAGGACACACTAACCCTCTTGTAGGCAAATCTGTGGAAGGTCTGGCTATTTGGGTCAGGAAGCCACAGATAAGTGGGCACCAATCTTTCCTGGGATGACAAGATGAGGTGGTTCCTCTGGCAGGAGAGGGCTCTAGGGAGAAAGAAGAGCCAGTTCTGAGCTGGGTTTGCCATGAGGAGAAGGAATAGCCTCTCACACACCATCATCACTCAATGGCTGAAGACAGTCTCTGCTTTGCCTCCTCTTCTCGTGGCCCAAAGTAGGGCTGGGCAGGTGGGGAGGGAGGATTGAGGGTTCCCTGTGCACTCCTGAAGCCGTGTCCCACAATCACTGTTGAGGATGTAACTTTTCTCCCATTCATGCAAAACAATCTCACCATTCAAATAAAAAATGGACACAATTAAACAAAGTGTGCCTTTATATGGTTTGATCCTTGGGGCTAACATTTGCCTTTTTGTTGCTAATTTCCAGTTGTATGTCTTACAGTTTTTGCTTTGTAGATTTGGATGATAAATTATTCCCTGTTTAAAGGTTAATGGTTGCTGTGCCCTCATTGGGTCTTTAATTGTTCTTCAGAATCAAATTACTCTGTCTCTTTTAGTACTTTGTGGCTTTATCTGATACTCATTTTACCAGCTCGCTTTCTGATTGTTTATGCTTGCCCAACATTGATTTGCTTTCTTTTTAACATGTAAGTATTTTATTTTACGTGTACCCTTTGTGAGGAGTGCATATTCGGATGGTTTTCTTTAAAGTGCTTATTGTCAAAACAGACATGTTTGTTGACACATCTGTTATTTATGTTTTGTTATCCTTTTCCTTTCCCTATCTTTGGCTTTGTGAACTGTTTTCTTAATTGTTTTATTTTTCTCTAGTGTTTTGGAAGGCCTAGTCCTTATTTGTATGATTTTGGTGGTAAATTCTAAGTTTAAAGTGGATTTTTGAAAAACAGCTTTTTTGGGGTGTAATTGACATACAATTAGCAGCCCATATTAAAAATGGACAATTTGATACTTTTTGACATATGTATACATTTGTGAAGCATCACCACAATCAAGATATACAAATCCCTGCTCCTAAAGCCTCTTCTTGGCTTTCGAACTCCCTTTCTCCTTCCTCCCTATCTCCTGCGGCTTCTCTCCCCTGGCAACCACGGATCTGCTTTCTGTCACTACGGATTAGTTTGCGTGTTCTAGAATTTTATACACATAGAGTCATGAAATATGGACTCCCTTTTTTGTCTGTTTTTTTCACTCAGAATAACTATTTTGAGATTTCTCCATGTTGTCTCATATATCGACAGTTCATCCTTCTGCTGCTGAGTATGTTCCACTGTACGGATAGAGGAGCAATTTCTCTCTTCATCTGTTGGCGGGCATTTTAGTTGTTTTCAGGTTTGGACAGTTTCAAATGAAGTTGATGGAACATCAATGTACAGATATTTGTATAGAAAACTTCTTTTCTCTTGGGTAAAAATACCTACGAGTGGAATGGCCAGGTCATATGGTAGGTGCATGTTTAACTTTAAAAAAACCTGCCAAACTATTTTCTGAAGTTCTTGCACTATTTTACTTCTTACTAGTAGTGAATGAGAGCCCTAGTCCATCCACATTCTCACCAGCACCAGGTGAGGGCAGTCACTTTAGCCCCTCTAAGCCGTGCACAGCTGTATGTCATTGTAGTTTTAATTTGCATTTTTGTAATGGAAAAATAAGTTGAGAATCCTCCAATATGCTCATTGGCCACTCACATATCATCTTTGGTTAAATATCTGTTCAAATCCTGCCTTATAAATCAAATTGGGACAAATAGAATTTAATAGATCATATCAACATGCATATTAAGTAAAAATGACCTATACATCCAAATTAAAAATAAGAATTTTAACATTGGAGAAAAAAGCAAGACCCAACTGTATGCTGCCTACAAGAAACAACTATTAACTGTAAAGACACATACTTTTAAAGTAAAGGGATGAGAAAATATGTACTGTACTAACATTAGTTAGAAGAAAATTGGTATAGTTATACCAATATCAAAGTAGATTTCAGAACAAACAATATTGTTGGGGTATAAAGAAGATCATTTCCATAATGACCAAGATGTCAGTTAATCAAGAAGAGTTAACAATCATAGATGTTTATGAACCTAACAACAGAGTTTCAAACCACCTGAAACAAATACTGAGAGAACTACAAGGACAAATAGACAAATGAACATTATGGTCTTCTTTCAATAATTGATAGAGCAAGTAGGAAAAACTAATGAAAAATAGATTTGAGCGCTGTCAGTCAACTTGACCTAATTGTCATTTATAAGACACCCCACACAAAAGCAGAATATACCTTCTTCTCTCTTTTTTTTTTTTTTTTTTGAGACGGAGTCTCACTGTGTCACCCAGGCTGGAGTGCAGTGGCCGGATCTCAGCTCCCTGCAAGCTCCGCCTCCTGGGTTCACGCCATTCTCCTGCCTCAGCCTCCCGAGTAGCTGGGACTACAGGCGCCCGCCACCACACCTGGCTAGTTTTTTGTATTTTTCTTTAGTAGAGATGGGGTTTCACCATGTTAGCCAGGATGGTCTCGATCTCCTGACCTCGTGATCCACCCGTCTCGGCCTCCCAAAGTGCTGAGATTACAGGCTTGAGCCACTGCACCCGGCCCGAATATACCTTCTCAAGTGCACACAGAACATTTACCAAGATATACTGTATTATGGGCCGTAAGTCTCAATACATTAAAAAGCATTCAAACTATACAAAGTATTTTCTCTGACCACAGTGGATTGAAATTAGAAATCAATAACTAAAGGAAATCTGTAAAAACCTTAAATACTTAACTAAATAACACTTTTATAAATAACCAATAGTCAAAAAAATAAAATATAATTTAGGAAGTATTTATATTTAACTAAAATGAAAACATAATGTATTAGAATTTGTGGGATGCCATTAAAGCAGTAGAGGGAAATTTATAGCCTTAAAAATGCTTCCATTTTGAAAAAAGAAAGAACTGAAATCAATGATCTTATCTTATGCCTTAAAGGCCAGAAAAAGAAGAGTGACTTAAATTCAACGCGTAGAAAAAGAAAACAATAAAAATCAGAGTAGAAATCAATGAAGTAGAAAATAATAAAATACAATAATAATAGAGAAAATCAATGAAACCAGAAGCTGGTTATTCAGAAGCTTAATAAAGTTGATAAACCTCTGGCTATATTTATCACAAAAAAATAAGAGAAGACACAAATTACCAGTAGCAGGTGGGAGACAGGTGACATCACTGCAGATTTATTTCACAAATATTAAAAGGATGGTAAAGGCACATATTATGAACTTTATACCAGTGTATTTGAGAACTTAAATAAAATGAACAAATTACTTGAAAGATACAGACTGCCAGAGTTGACTTAAGAAACAGATAATTTGGCCCTATGTCTATTCCAAAAGTTGAATTTATTGTTAAATTCTTCCCCAAAGAAACCCTCACACCTAGACGGCTTCACTAGCAAATTATGCCAAACATTTATGGAAGAAGTGATACCAAATCCACACAAACATTTTCAGAAAACTGAGGAGGAGGGAACACTCCTTCCAGGAGGCCATGATACTACGATAACAAAACAGACATTAGGAGAAAAAGTTACAGGCAAATATCCCTCATGAACGTAGGTGAAAATATTCTAAACCCATTTTAACAAAATGAACCTAACAATGGTTTAGTTAAAGACAGACAGTACCACTAACCGGGATTTAAGTCAGGAATGCAGGGATAGCTTCGTATCAGAAAATCAATCAATGTAGTTTACCATATTAATAAACAAAACCGTGAAAAATCATACGATGAAGCCAAAAATGCAGAAATATAAACATTCAACATACTTTAATAATAAAAACTCTCAGCAAAGTAGGAATAGCGGGAAACTTTCTCAATCTGACAAAAGGCATCTACAAAAACCCTACAGTGAACATGACACTTAATGTAAAAGATTCAATGCTCTTTCCCTAAGACTGGGAACAAGACAAGGATGTTCTCTTTCATCACTTCTTCTCAATATTGTACAGGTCCTAGTCTGTGCAATACAGCAAGAAAAAGAAATAAAGGGCATCCATCCTGGAAAGGGAGCAATAATAAAGCTATTTTTATTTGCAGACAGCATCATAATCTATATACAAAGTGTAATGGAATCCTCAAAAATATTTTAATTAATAAGCGAGTTCAACAAAGTGAAAGGATACAAGATCAATAAACAAAAATCTATTGCTTTCCATGTACTATTAGCAAACAATCAGAAATTAAAAATTAAAAATATCATTTATAGACCAGGCACAGTGGCTCACGCCTGTAATCCCTGCACTTTGGGAGGCCAAGGTGGGTGGATCATGAGGTCAGGAGATTGAGATCATCCTGGCTAACACGATGAAACTCCATCTCTACTAAAAATACAAAAAGTTTGCCGGGCATGGTGGCGGGCACCTGTAGTCCCAGCTACTCGGGAGGCTGAGGCAGGAGAATGGCGTGAATCCAGGAGGCAGAGCTTGCAGTGAGCCAAGATTAGCCACTGCACTCCAACCTGGGTGACAGAGTGAGACTCTGTCTCAAAAACAAACAAACAGCATCAAACAAAACCATTTATAATATAAACATATAAAATAAATATTTTGAGATAAATCTGACAAGATATATGAGAGACCTGTACACTAAAAACTGCAATGCTGGCTGTGCACAGTGGCTCACGTCTGTAATCCCAGCACTTTGGGAGGCTGAGGCGGGCAGGTTGCCTGAGATCAGGAGTTTGAGACCAGCCTGACCAACATGCTGAAACTCCATCTGTACTAAAAATACAAAAATTAACCAGGCATGGTGGCGGGTGCCTGTAATCTCAGCTACTTGGGAGGCTAAGATAGGAGAATTGCTTGAACCTGGGAGGTGGAGGTTGCAGTGAGTTGAGACTGGCCATTGCACTCCAGCCTGGGCAACGAAGGCGAAATTCCATTTCAAAACAAAAACAAAAACAAAAAATAAAACAAACAAACAAAAAACCCCACTGCAATGCTTTGCTAAAAGAAACTAAAAAAGATCTAAATAAATGAATGGTTATACTATATTTATACATCAGAAGACTAAAATTATACTGTATTTATACTATATTTATACATCAGAAGACTAAAAATTGTTAAGATGTCAGTTCTCCCTGGACTGATGTATAGATTCAATTCAATCCCAATCAAAATCCCATTAGGCATTTTTGTAAGAATTAATAGGCTGATTCTAATATTCATATGGAAATGCAAAGAACTTGTAATAGGCAAGACAATTTGGAGAAAAAAAGAAAGTTGTAGAATTAATACCATCCAATTTCAACTTATTATAAACCTACATTAATAAAAATAACATGTTATCACTATGAAGATAGACAAATAGGTCAATGGAACAGAAAAGAGTCCATAAATAGATCCACACATATATGGACAGCTGAGTTTTGACAGATGCCAAAGCAATTCCGCAGAATTCCACAGAAAAAGGAGAATCTTTTCAACAGAAGGTGCTAGAAGAGTAGGATATACACATGTGCACATACCCTTTGATCCAGTCCTCATGCAAAAATTAACTCAAAATGGATCATAGGCCAAATTGTAAAACTCAAAATGAAATCTTCTAGAAGAAAAACTAGGAGATGACTTTTGTGACCTTGGCTTAGGCAAAGATTTCTTAGCTATGACACCAAAGATATAATCCGTAAAAGACCAAACTGATAAATTGGATTTCACCAAAATTTAAAACAAAGACAAAAGCATTTGCTCTGCAAAAGATGTTGTTAGAAGAATGAAGACTAGCCAAATACATTATTTTCCAATCATATAACTGAGAAAATACTTGTATCTAGAATAGTTAAAGAATTCTTAAGACTCAATAATAGGAGGATAAATGATCGAAATAAAATAGACAAAGAAAGGAGATACCATGATTGCAGAGGTGGTTTTCCCAGTTTGAGGCTGATCTGTTGCACTTTGGATATGCTGACTCTGCGATTTCCCCATACTTTGTAGCAGTCAAGGACTCTACTTGTGTTCTCCCCTGTTTTTTAAAAAAAAAAAAAACAGGCTAAAGAAATTAAACACACATTTCATCAAAGCTTACAGATGATAGCTAAGCACATGAAAAGACAATATTATTCATTAGGGAAGTGTAAATTATAACTGTAATGATATAGCACTAGACACTTATTAGAATGACTAAAACTTAAAATCCTGACCTTACCAACTGCTGGTGAGGGATATAGAGCAACTGGAATCCTCAAACCTGCTGGAAGAAACATAGAATGGCTCACTGCAAGGGTTTGATGTGTCTCCCAAAGTTTGTGTGTTGGTAACTTAATCCCCAATGTAACAGTGTTGAGAGGTGGGACCTTTAAGAGGTGGGACCTTCTTTAAGAGGTGATTAGATCATAAGGACTCTGCCCTCACGAATTGATTAATGTTGTTCTGGTGGAAGGGGGTTTGTTATCTCAGGAGTGGGTTTGTTATAAAAGTAAGCCTGGCCCTCTTTTGCTGTCCTTCATGCTCTCTTGCCCTTTTGTCTTTTGCCATGGAATGGCGCAGCATGAAGGCCCTTGCAAGATGCCGGCACCTTGATCTTGGACTTCCCAGACTCTGGAACTATGAAAAATAAATCTGTGTTCTTTATAAACTTCCCAGTCTGTGGTAGTCTGTTATAGTAACACAAAACAGACTAAGACAGCCACTTTGGAAACATTGGGTAGTTTCCTAAAAAGTAAAACATACACTTACTATACAATCTAGTAATTCAACTGCAAGGTATTTACCCAAAAGAAAATAAGTCACATATCCATATAAATACCTGTATGTTTATGTTCATATAGGCATTATTGGTATTAGATAAAATCTGGAAACAACCAAAATGTGTAAAAGCAGCTGAATAAACAGATTGTTGCTTTATCCATACAATAAAATACAATTCAGCAACAAAAAGGAAGGCCTATCAATGCACACAACAATATAGATGGAACTTAAGGTAAGTTATGCTAAGTGAAAGCAGCCAGACAAAAAGTATTCATACTATATGATCCCATTTATATAAAATGCTAAGAAAGTCAGACTAATATAGTGACAGAAATCAGATCAGTGGTTGAGTAGGGGGTGGGCAGTGAGGCAAGAGGGAGGGATTATGAAGAGACATGAGAACATTTTGAGAGGGATGGATTTGTTAATTAGCTCAATTGGGAAAATGATTTTGGTATATTTACATATATTCCCACGTTAAAATGTATGCTTTAATGTATGGTTTATTATGTGTCAATTATACCTCAACAAAACTGTGAAAATAAACGAATGAACTGACATTGTCAGTTAAGAAAGACTGCCTACCTGTATTAACAAAACTAAATGCCAATATATACTTTTTATGAGATCTATCCAAAACTTATGAACATGTAAGTGAAAGATACAAAAACATAGACTATTAACCCAGAGAAGACAAGACAATTATTAAGAATAGAAATAATTATTAGGTAATGAAAAAACTCTCAGTTTATCAAGAACATATAACAATTTTAAATCCATATGCAACTAATAAAACAGTTTCAAAATAGGTAAAACAAAATGCAGGTGGAAATAGACAAGCTCATTGTGACAGAAGAATTTAACACAGTTCTCTTAATTACAGATATACCAGTCAGCCAAATATTGGTGTGTGTATATATATATCAAAACAACTTTGCGGTGGGATGGGGGGAAGATATATAATATGAGCTTATAAATTATAAACTTTTCTTCTTTAAAAGACTCCAAAAAGAAAGTAAAAAACAAATCAGAATCTGGGAGAAGCTATAACCCATGAATGACAAGGGATTAGTATTCATAATACAAAAGGATTATAATTAGTCAATAAAAAGACAAACCAAGAGAAAAACTGATGAAAAACTAGTGGATAACAGAAAAAGAAGCATGAATGGTCAATAATAATAAGAAAAATTAATCTAGAAAATAAAAGTTAAGATCACAATGAGATAATATAACTATTAGATTGAGAAAGCTTAGTGTTTTAAGGGTGTGGAGGAATGGGAGCTATACAATGTTGTGAGTCGTATTGGTATAACACTTTGTTAAATAAGTAGACTGTAGCTGCATTTGCCAATCACACACAAAAATGGGTAACTGTGTGAAATGATGGCTACATTAAATTTACTTCACCAGAGGAACCATATTACTGTCTATATGTATTTCATCACATCATGTTGTATACCTTAAATATACACAATAAAGTTGATTTAAACAAAATAGAAAACGATGTGACACTATCCCATAGATTTAAAAATAATGCATATTTATGACTCATCAGTTTCAGTCTTACAGTTCATAAAGCCTAGAGACATTTGGTTATGTGTACTAGAAGATGTGTCCAAGAATATTGAAAGCAGCATTGTGCATAAGCGCAAAATCTCTGGAAACAACTCACATTTCCATAAGCAAGAGAATGGATAACTAAATTGTGATGTATCAACAGAATGGAATATTATATGACAGTGAAAATGGATATTGCAATGTTGTTTTAGAAACAGTGCCCAATGGAAGCAGCAAGTCTCTGGAGAATACACATAATGTAGTACCATCTTCATAAAGCTCAAAACTCAGAGAAATAAAGCAGAAAGCAAGTGAGTGAGAAACACAGCATCCAGGGTGGCAGTTCCTTCTGCAGGGGCATGGGGCTGGATGACGGAACAACGGTGGAGCACACAGATGAGTGTAAGGGTATTGGTCATGTTTGTTTCTGAAGCTGGGTTCTGTTTCATGATGGTGTATTATTATGGTCCATGACTTTCATGTGTATTACAAATATTCTTTTGTATCTATTAATATTACATAATAAAACAGTAAAAATGTTAAAAGAGTTTCACGATGGGAGTGGCCATGTGTGCCAATAGGACTGACTGGATTTGGAAATAAAACCACTGCTCACTTCCACCTCTCCAGATGCCAGAGACAAGGTGGCCAGTGGTCCTAGGGTAAAGATCAAATTCAGGGCAGCAAGCCATGGTCTCAGGGTCAAAATGAAGACAAGAGTGTGGCTCTAAGACCTGTAGTCAGTATTTCAGAAATATTGAAGGACAGTTCTGTAGCCCAGGGTTTCTTGACATCAGCACTGTCAGCATTTGGGGCTGGAGACTTCCTTTTGGAGGGCTCTCCTATGCATTGGAAGTTTAGCAGCATCTCTGACTTCTTCTATCCACCGGATCCCAGTAGCACCCTCTCTGGGTGTGAACGCTGAAGGGAGGTGGAGGGTCTTACAAAGGGGCTGCCATGAAAGCAAGTGTGAACCCTGCAGAAGTGACATGGCCAGCCCAGGCCACGCAGAAGGAGAGAGCTGGGAATCCACAACAGGGCCACAGCTCCTTGCCAGGGCTTCTCATTGGCCAGACCCCACTAGACTGCAGACAGCAGGGAGGCTATGGCCATTGTCCATGTGGTTGTGGTCCCTGTGTCCTCCCAGGGTGAGAGGTGTGGCAAATAGATCTGCAGGAGTGCACAGAAGATTCCCACAGTCCTAATCACTAGGGAACTGGGCAATGTGGGTCTTGCTAACAGCTCTGTTCCTGTGGGAGAAGGGGACGTTGACAATGAAAGGCAGGACGTGGTTTATAGACTTCCTTCTCTTTGAGGTTCCTGAACTGGAAAGACATGAGTCCAATGCTGGAAACAATTTCCTCCAGTGAATGGAAAGCCTGTGAGAGGAAGTGGCCAGTGCAGAGGAAAGCAAAGCGTGGGTGGGTGGGTGGGTGGGGGAGGCAGGAAGGGGATCAGATGGATGCTGGTTGTGGAGCACCTTGATTCAGCCGAGCCTGCAGCTGAAACTTGACTTTTCAGTTAGACAAGCCCATACATTCTGTTCATTTTTCTTAAACCTGTTTCTGTTTACTTGGCTGCACTTAGGCATTCTAGAAATTTTTCCAGGTTCTTTCTGACATTTACCTGGGATTGAAGCCAGGCTGTAGACTCCAGGCAGGAAAAGGCAAAACCTGTGCCTCCGTAGTCAAGTCCTGTGCAAATACCAGTTGACGCGTCTCTTGTACCCTGGATGACTGACAGTGATGACTTCCAATGGCTCACCTCCCTTTTCATGCAGGGCCTCAGGCAGAAGCTTCCTTTAATGTCTAGTGGGAGGTTTAAGGCATCAACGTTCTCAAGACTGAGTGGGAGCTATTGGGCTTGTTTGGTCTCCTTAGCTTGTTAGTACGTATGAGGATGACTTCATGGGATTGGAATGGTCTGCACAAGGCTCCGCCAGGCTCTCCTGTGAGGAGTTGTCAGTGTTCCAAGTCACAGGCGAAGGCTGCACTGTCACTTGGTGGATGAAGCCCCTGGCCTCCTGAGGAGGAACCCCCTGACAAGGTCCCCCCACCTCTGCTCGTCTACTTCATTCTTCCTACTCCAAAGTGCTGTCAATGCCTGTGTTTGGCCTTTACTCAAGGGCGCCTGAACATGGGGCTGTATCCTAAGCCAACTAAGTGAGCATCTCCGACGTGGATTATGGGGGCCCTGATGTCAGTACTTTTCTGCACTTCCTCTATGCAGATGAGTTTGTGAACCTCGCCTCCGTGCTCCAGTGGCTCCCTATCCGGTGTGGCTGCCCTGTATCCTGGACTTTTATGTCCACATTGTGCTGTGTGAGCCAGTGACCCTCGTGAAGTACAGCTGTCTCCTCTGAGCCCTACAGCTGTGTCTGGGCACAGACAAGCCCTCCCATCTCTGCCCAAAGGCCCCAGACCTCCATGCTTTGGGCTGCAGTCTCCAATCCTGAGAACATGTCTGCTTCAAAATAGACAACTACTGGGACCCCACAACTCAACAGTCCACTTCACCTGGGTAAAACTGAAAGGGAAGATTGGGCTGGGCAGGGTGGCTCACGCCTGTAATCCTAGCATTTTTGGGAGGCTGAGGCGGGTGGATTTCTTGAGCTCAGGAGTTCAAGACCAGCCTGGGCAGCACGAAGAAACCCTGTCTCTACAAAAAATACAAAAATTAACTGGGCGTGGTGGCGCATCCCTGTGGTCCTAGCTACTTGGGGGGCTGAGGCAGGAGGATTGCTGGAACTCGGGAAGTCAAGGCTGTAGTGAACCAAGATTGTAGCACTGCACTCCAGCCTGGGTAACAAAGTGAGACCCTCTCTCAAAAAGAAGATGCTTACCCAAACTTATACCATATACCATAAGCCAATTAAAGATGGGGAGGCCAGAGGTTGGAAATAAACCCAATGACAAGACAAGGTCAGACTGCATCTCAGCAATCCCTGCAAACTTTTCAAATGTGGTCTCAAATGCCCTGAGGCCAATGCCCAAAACCTCTGGACCCCAGCCCAGCAGAGGGTCATAATCTGTTCATTCCATGGATGTCTGAGCTGGACTGACTTCGCTACTGATCCCACGGACATTCAAAGATAACAAAGTAATACTATTAATAACTCTATATCCACAAGTTTGATGACTTAGATGAAATGAACCAATTTCTTGAAAGACACAAACTACCAAAACTCACACAAGAAAAAAGAGGTAATCTTAATAGGTACAAGTGTATTAAAGAAATTGAATCCATGGTTAATAACTTTCTGGAAAAATAGCACCAGATTTAGATGGTTTCACTGGTGAAATCTACTAGTCATTTAAGGAAGAAACGGTACCAATTCTCTAAAATATCTTCAGAAAAGAGAAGCAGAGGGAATACTTCCTAGTTCTTTCTGTGAGGCTAGGATTGCCCTCATAGCAAAACTAGATAAATGCATTATAAGAAAGGAAAACAGAAAACCAATATGTTTCATGACATAGATGTGAAAATTCTCAACAAAATATTAGCTAATTGAGGCCAGGCACGGTGGCTCACGCCTGTAATCCCAGCAATCTGGGAGGCTGAGGCGGGCGGATCATAAGGTCAGGAGATCAAGACCATCCTGGCTAACAAGGTGAAACTCCATCTCCGCTTTAAAAAAAAAAAAAAGTTAGCTGGGGGTGATGGCGGGCACCTGTAGTCCCAGCTACTCGGGAGCCTGAGGCAGGAGAAAGGCGTGAACCTAGGAGGTGGAGGTTGCAGTGAGCTGAGATTGTACCATTGCACTCCAGCCTGGGCAACAGAGTGAGACTCTGTCTCAAAAAAAAAAAAAAAAAAAAATTAGCTAATTGAATCCAACAATGTATAAAGTATATAAGTGGAACAAAATAGAGATCTTAGAAACAGACTCATCCAAGTGTAGTCAACTGACCTTTGATGTAACTGTGAATACAACACAGTGAAGAAAGGACAGTCTTTTCAACAAATAGTGCTGGAACCATTGGACATTCTCATACAAAAAGATGAATCTTGACACAGATATTATACCCTTCAAAAAAATAAACTCAAAATGGATCATAGACCTAAATATAAATTGCAAAACTATAATATCTTAGAAGATAACGTGGAAAGAATCAAAGTGATTTTGGATTTGGCAATGAGTTTTTACGTGCAATACCAAAGGCATGTCCCAAGAAAGAAAATATTAAGTTAGATTTCATTAAAATTAAAAATGTTTGTTCTGTGAAAAACACCATTGAAAATGGCAAGCCTCAGTGGCACCCCGATTGGAGGCTATTGACCTGGAGAAGTTGGGGTAGCTAACTAGAAGTGGGGCTCCTATGTGATTGGTTATGGGAGCACATTTGACTTCCTTTGGTTCATCCTAAGTTGGAAGTGGGAACAAAAAATTGGGAAGGTGTCAGTTATAAGTCAAGTCCTGGCCATTAGGGGCTGATTGTTGCAAAGGTTATTGTTTGGCTTCCTGGACTGTTGATAGAGATAGTGATCTGACATCTTACAAGTCTGAGGTATAGCAAGCTGACTTCCTGGGCTGGTTACTGTAGATAATGGGTTAGTTTCCAGGGCTGCTTCCTAAAAGTTATTGGTCAGAGTTCTATTTTTATATTATCGGTCCATTTGTATATTTAATCTTTCAATTTTTGACCAAAATATATAAAGAAATCTCAATACTCAGCAATAAGAAAATAAGCATCCTGATTAACAATGTGAAAAAGATCTGAACACACAGCTCACCAGAAAGATACAGATGGCAAATAAGCATATGAAAAAGATATTCAAAACCATTTGTTATTATGGAATTGCAAATTAAAACAATGAGATGCCTCTACACACAGATTAGGATGGTGAAAGTGAAAAAAAAAAAGGAAAGAAAAAAAGAAAAGAAGCTGATGACACCTAAAGTTGGTGAGCAGTTGGGGCACCAAGTGTGGCCATTCCCTGCTGCTAGGGTGTTAAATGGTACAGCCACTTTGGAAGACAGTTCAGCAGTTTCTTACAAAGTGAATAAACTCTTACCATAAGATCCAGTAATTGCACTCCTTGGAATCTATCCAAGTGATTTAAAAACGTATGTCGACACAAAAACTTGCACATGAATGTTTATAGCAGCTTTCTCACAATCACTCAAAACTAAAAGCAACCAAGATGTCCTTCAATAGGTGAACAGACAGACTTCGTACACCCACACAATGAATATTTGGTGATAAAAATCCACCTATCAAGCCACAAAAAGACCTGAAGGAATCTTAGATGTGTATTGCTAAGTGAAAAAAGCCAGTCAGAAAATGCTACCTATGGCCAGGCGTAGTGGCTCACGTCTGTAATCCCAGCACTTTGGGAGGCTGAGGTGGGCAGATCACAAGGTCAGGAGATTGAGATCTTGGCTAACACAGTGAAACCCCGTCTCTACTAAAAATACAAAATATTAGCCAAGCATGGTGGCACGTACCTGTAATCCCAGCTACTCGGGAGGCTGAGGCAGGAGAATTGCTTGTACCCGGGAGGTAGAGGTTGCAGTGAGCCGAGATCGCGACACAGTACTCCAGTCTTGGTGACAGAGTAAGACTCTGTCTCAAAAAAAAAAAAAAAAAGAAAAGAAAAGGAAAAAGAAAAAAGAAAATGCTACCTACGTATGGTTCCAAATATATGACATTCTGAAAAAGACATCCACAGAGACAGTAAAATATCCAGTGGTTTCCAGTGATTGGTGGGAGGGAGGGATGAATATATGGGACACACAGTAAAACTGCCCTGTAATAATGGATACTGGACATGCATTTGTCAAAACCTACAGAACCTTATAGCCCAGAGGAACTCTTAATGTATACAAATTAAAAAAAATTATTTAGGAGGTCAAGGGATCCTAGGAAGGAACACTGACTGTGACCAGAGAATCTAACTGTATTACAAATGTGTAAAATGACTTCACTGAGGAGAGGATGGGAGAGCACGTGCTGCCCTGAGGGTACTGCATAAATGAGTGGAGTGTGTAAGACCAAAGGCAAAAGGGAACTGAGTGTAAGCAATGCACTCTAGCTGATAAGGTGCTTCCCATGGGAGTACAGATTCACAATCTGATCCTACAACTCATGTGCACTGGAATTGAGTGATTCAGTAAATGGATCATGAATAGTGGGAGTCAGGCTTCTCACTGTTAGGATTTACAGATAAAGCAGGGGATGAGGCTAGAATGGTTCATGTATTAGTGAATTTGAGTGGAAGGTATCAGTGTAAACTCATGTTTAGCATAAAACAGATACAAATGATTACATACAAAAATATTTATAGATATGTGTATGTGCATTAATTAGTATACATATATCTCTCCTCTGTCATCTGAGGTGGCCTAGAAGCAATCACATTCCAGTAGCAGTAAACACACCTAGTGCTCAGATCTTAGCTTCTAATACTGTTCTCCAATAAAAAGAAATAGGGCTTCTCAGAGAAATGGCTGATTCTGGGACTGGGGCAAGAAATAGACAAGATAAATCTATAGAAAGGAAGTACTAAAAAAAATCCACATCCTACATTAAAGGGACACAGGAGCCAACTGGAAGAGCTCCCAATGGCCAAAGCCAGAAAAACTTGAGCAACAAAACACAGTAGGGTTGAGTCACGATCCAAAATATGACATAGGTGTCCATGAGTCAGTGCTGATAGAAATCAGTGACTGAATAAACTAAATGGGAAAGAAGAGACAAATCACCATTGCCAAAGAATTCCAAATAATTTATGCAGATACCCTGCCCTCAAGGAGGGAACCGTGACTCCCCCCTCCTCAAGTGTGGGCTGTGCACCTTGACTTCCTTCCCAAGAGTGGTGGAAGGCAGGTGGTAACTGTTGAGGAGGGTGATGACTATCTGGGTGGTGGTGGTCCAGGTAGGGGGAGTGTGAAAGAATTTCCAAGACAGTTGTAGATAAAGAAGGGCAGATTTATCAGAGAAAATAGGAAAATACGTTGCGAGGAGGAAATAGGCAGACTCAGCAGAAAAGGAGCTAACTGCTGGGGTTCAAAGGCTTGCTGGAGGTTTTTTTTTTTTTTTTGAGACGGAGTCTGGCTCTGTCACCCAGACTGGAGTGCAGTGGTGCGATCTCGGCTTACTGCAAGCTCTGCCTCCTGGGTTCACGCCATTCTCCTGCCTCAGCCTCGGACTACGAGTAGCTGGGACTACAGGCGCCCGCCACCACGCCCGGCTAATTTTTCTTGTTTTTAATAGAGATGGGGTTTCGTCGTTTTAGCCAGGATGGTCTCGATCTCCTGACCTTGTGATCTGCCCGCCTTGGCCTTGCAAAGTGCTGGGATTCCAGGTGTCAGCCACCGCGTCCGGCCTGCTGGAGGTTTCACAGGATGGTTCTTGGGCTGCAGAGGGCTGCGTGCGGCACTAACGCCAGGGTTGCAGGGAGCTACCTTGCGTTTTCCTGTCAGCTGAGGGTCTGGTGATAGCTGGGCACAGGAAGATTGTGAGCTATCTGTGCGGGAGGGCTGTGTGTCCTGCACCATGAAGAAAGGCAGACTTGTACCTCTTCTGCTTCTTCTTTTTGCTTCCCCTGCTCCCCGCAGCCTGACTCCTTTTCCCTAATTAGGACCCCACAGTGACTTCACAGCGGAGAAGCCTGACAGCACCACCTCAGCCAGGGGCCAAGGTCAGTGTCAGCAAGGACAGCCACGTCGAGAGCGTGCTCTGGGTAGGGTGTGATGCCAGCGGCGCGCTGCCTCTGTGCTTTCTTTCCCCCAGTGCGTAACACCAGTCACTCATGAGAAAAAACTCAAGTTCCAAGAGCGGGACATCCTGCAGAATTTCTGACTGGTACTTGTAAAAACTGTCAAGGCCATCAAAAACAAGGAAAGTCGGAGAAGCTGTCACAGCTGAGAGGCACCTAAGAAGCCATGCCGACCAAATGTCATATGGTGTCCTGGACCGGTCCTTCCTGGGACAGGGCAAGGACGTGAGGGAGAGATTAGGGAAATCTGAATGCAACACGGCGAGCAGGGCCTTTAGTCAGTCCTCATGTTTCAATACTGGTTCATCAGTGGGGGCAGATGTACAGCACTAATGTAAAATTTTAATCATAAGGGAAGCTGTGTGAGGGCTATATGGAGACTCTGTGACATCTCAATATTCCTGTCAATCAAAACTGTTCTAAAAATAAAGTCAACTTGAAAAACTATCAGCAACATGCATGCGGCTGTGGGTGGGTGCTCTGAAGAATGGGGAGCAGCCCTCATGAAGCCATTTGCATGAAAGGTGAAGACTTCATATCAACGGAAGCCATTCACAGGTCTGTGTTTGGAATCCCGGTGTTTGGAAAACATCTTCTTTCACCTGGAGGTGAAATGTGAGTTGGTCCTGCTGCCCACATGCATTCCCCCAGGATGCAGAAAGCCATGCCTGTCTGTTATTCCGCTGATTAGGCCCTGGCAGGGCCGGACCGCTCCACATGGGGGCAGGAACCCAGGTGACCACACAGCAGGGATCCCCTCCATGGTTGTGTGGGAAGGTCCCTGGAGACCGAGGGACGTTCAGCAACATCACGGCCCCCAGATCTCAGGCAGGCGGCGCGGGGTGCTAAGCCCCTTCCTCCCCTTTAAAAATAAGAATCATGGTTTTGTTTTGTAAGAAAGGTCCGGCCTCGTATTTAAAAAGCGAGTAACATAGGAGACCAAGAGGAAGTCAAAAGCAGGCTCCAAACTCTCCTTCCTGATAACCAACTTCGTTCAATCGCACCGAGGACAAGTCTCCTCCATGGATCCAGCAGAACTGGAAAGAGGGACAGGAGTAGAAATAATGTTAGTCACGGGCACCGTTTATCAGAAAAAGCATTTCCTGTGTTTGAATTTCACTAGAATGAACCAAAGTGAAGCTGAAGGGAACGCATGAGATAAAGGTTTCACCTCCACAGGACGCAGGCACTGGAAGACCCGCTAAAAGCTACTGTCAAAGAGCGTGCGAACGAAGGGACCTCCCCTTTCGTAAACCAGATGTTCCACGTTCGAAGTTATATTTTTACTCCCAAGCCCTCCACGCTTTCTAATATTATTATTTTTTTGTACGCGATCAAAATTCATAACATTTCACTTCTGTTCCTCACATGGTGGTTTCCATTGTCACTGTCACTCGGTTTAACATTCTAATGATTTCAGAGCTTGTCCCCAGCCTTTGCCGTGGTTCCTGCCCCCTTGAGTTTTGTCTTCATCAGCGTTTGTCACCTGGATTTTGTCACTTGAGGTTGCTGGAGAGGCCCCTGTGCTGGCTCACCATGTAATTTATCATCCAACCTGGAGCACTTGGCTTCTACTTTTTAGACTTTTTATCTGGAAGTGATTTCAAACTTACACAAAGCCGCAAAAGCAAAAATAGTGCAAGGAATAGCCATATACCCTTTGCTCAGATTCACCTATTATTCTATCCCATTTGCTGTATCATTTGTGTTGTAAGAACAAGGGTATTCTCTTACATAACCTCAACACAATCATCAACTTCATACATCTCCACTAGTATTGATAAGAAGTATTTTTACATGATACACCATTTGTATTCTAATGTTGTCAGTTGTTCTGATAACATCCTGTAATTAATGAAGTAAAAGATGAGGTCTTGCTCTGTTACCAGGCTGGTCTAGTTGTGCAATCATGGCTGGCCACAACCTCAACCAACCAGGTGCAAGTGATCCTCCCACCTCAGCCTCCTGAGTAGCTGGGACCACAGTTGTGCACCACCACATCCAGCCTCTGATACTGTCCTCTGTAGCCTTTGTAGCACCCTTTCCCTCTCAAACTTGAGCACTTTTTAGAGCAAGAGTGTGCTATGAACAACTATGCTGGTGATGGGACAGACAAGCCCTAAAGTGGGGCTCAGCCTGAGAGGGCTCTTGGCTTTGCCCAGGAAAGAATTCAAGGGCAAGCCAGAGGCGGAAGAAAACAGCTTTATTGGAGCTGCAGTGTCACAGCTCCAGTGGTGTTACAGCTGCGTAACTGCGCCTGCTGGGCCGGGCTACCCCACAGGCAAAGAGGAGCTACTCAGGACTGTTCTGCTCATATTTATACCCACTTTTTTTTTTTTTTCTTGAGACAGAGTCTCACTGTGTCACCCAGGCTGGAGTGCAGTTGTGTGATCTCAGCTCACTGCAACCTCCACCTTCCAGGTTCAAGTGATTCTCCTGCCTCAGCCTCCCAAGTAGCTGGAATTACAGGCATGTGCCACTGCACCTGGCTGATTTTTGTATTTTTAGTAAAGATGAGGTTTCACCATGTTAGCCAGGCTGGTCTTGAACTCCTGACCTCAGGTGATCCACCCATCTTGGCCTCGCAAAGTGCTGGGATTACAGGTGTGAGCCACCATGCCTGGGTTCCTACTTTTAATTGCATGCAGATTAAGGGGTATGCAGGGAAGGGGTAGTAACTTTTGGATCATTGGGTACCACGGAAAGAGGCAGTAACGCCTGGGCGTTGCCATGGCAACAGTAAATTGACATGGCATATTGGTGGGCAGGTCTGATTGAAAACTGCTTTCACCCTGGTGCTGTTTTAGCTAGTCCTCAATCTGGTCCAGTGTCTGAGCCCTGCCTCTGGAGTCAAGCCCCACCTCCTGCCTCACTGGGACAACGGGAATCTAGGACTGCCCCAGGCCCAGGAGATCCCTTCTCCCTCCTGCCGTGGGCACTGTGTATTCTTCAAGTTCTTGCCTACCTGAGAGTCTGTTTCCTTTATACGTCAAATCAGGATTATTGGATATAAATCCTTAAGTCAAACTTTTTTTTTTTTCCATCAGAACTCTGTAGCTACTGTCTTCCAATATTTAAGTGATGCTCTGTCTGATTATTTCCATCCCCCTGAAGTTTAACAATGGCAGCAGCATACATTTTGCTGTTTTGCTGGCCCCACTCCTGCCCCCAGAATGTGTACTCTGCAGAGCTGCAGATTCAAGCTTAAGGAACATGTATTTGTGATGGCTCAGAGTCTGTTTTTCTCAGGCTTATGTGTTTTGTTCTCTTCTTCAGAAATATCAATTGAGTGTATATCTTCTTGGTTTGAATTTTGTACCTACCATCTCATATTTACATTGTAGTACCTTTCACTTTATTGTGTGTGATTTCCTCAAGCTCAACACTTTATTCTTTTAAAGGCATTTTCAGCCATGTTTATTTTTCTCTTCTTTCAGATGTGGTTATGGTCTCCAATCAACTTCACTCTTCCATCTCCTTTCTGGGCTCCGGTGGCTCACACCTTCTGTTATCTTATCATCCCTTCTTTGAAACCACACATCTCCTTTTTGAGTGCTTCTCCCCCTTAGGAGATGAGGTTGTCTTGAAGCAGTAGAAACCTTTTCGTCTAAACTTTGCCTGTGTTTCCTTGGATTATTCTCACAGAGATGAATGTTTTTCATCTGTCTTTTATGTATCATTCCTTCATTTTAATGTTTTGAAGTATTTATGCATAGGTGTGAAGTTACTTCCTAATAGTAACTTGTCTTTAATAGGGGAGGGCTACCTGCTGCGGGTGTGTGAGAGAGTGCAAGTGTGAGTGTATGTGTGCGTGTGTGTGAGTGCGTATGTGTGGGAGTGTGTGAATGTGTGTGGGATGTGTGCATGAAAGTGTGTGTGAATGTGTGGGTGCGTATGTGAGCATGTGTCTGAATGTATGTGAGTGTGAGAAAGTGTGTGTGAATGTGTGTGTCTGAATGTGTGTGTGAGTGCATATATGTATGTGAGAGAGTGTGAATGTGTGTGGGTGTATGTGAAAGTGTGTGAAAGTGTGTGTGTGTGAATGTGTGTATGTGAGTGTGTGTGAATGCGTGTGTGAAAATGTGGGTGTGTGTCTGAAAATGTGTGGGTGTGTTTGTGTGTGAATGTATCTGTATATGTATGAATGTGTATGTGTGTGAATGTGTGTGTGTGTGTGTCTGAATGCATGTGTATGTGTATGGGTGTGTATGTGTGTGTGTCTGAATGTGTATGTGTGTCTGAATGTGTGTATGAGTGTGAATGTGTGTATGTGACAGTGTGTGTGAAAATGTGGGTGTATGTCTGTGAAAGTGTGTGGCTGTGCTTGTGTGAATATGTGTGTATGAGTGTGAATGTGTGTGGGTGTATGTGTGTAAATATGTGTGTCTGAATGCGTGTGTAGGTGTGTGGGTGTGTATGTGTGTGTGTGTCTGAACGTGTGTCTGAATGTGTGTGTGAGTGTGGTGTGTGGGTGTATATGTGTGAAAGTGTGTGGATGTATGTGTGTGTGAATGTGTATGGGTGTGTATGCATGTGAGTGTGTGAATGTGTGTGTGTGTGTGAGAGCATGTGAATGTGTGGGGCTGTGTGTGTGAAAGTGTGTGAGTGTGTGTGAATTGTGTATGGGGCCATTGTAGGCCACGCCTCCAGTCTGGTTTATTTTCTCAAGGGTCCTCTCACAATGTCTGTTTTCCTTTCCTGGTGGACAAACACCCTTTCAGCCTTTAGTGCACGTGGTTAATTGTGGCTTACAGATTCTTCTAGACTACAGCCCCTATGTCATCAGCTGATAATCACTATTATCAATGTCTCAAATATCTTCTAGAGTTTCTTTAGGAAATTATAAGCAAATCTGAATCTATTCATGTTTCCCATGTTTATGCAAAAGGTAGCATCGGTAGCATATTACACCTATTCCTTTGCAGGTGCTGTAAAGTTTGCCACTAGACACTGTGCTGTGAGGAGTAGGCCTCTACACACGCTGCTGGGCACATCTGCACATGCTGCTGGGCACATGAACAAGAGTATTTATAGACTGCATTTTCAAAAGTGGAATCGCTGGGTGAAAGAGTACATGCATTTGTAATTTTGATGGAAACGTGCACATTGCCCTCCAGAGGGGCTGCACCTGTGTGTGCTCATGCCAGGGAGGGCTGTCTCCCCGGCCTGGCCAGGCAGGGTGCTATCAAGCTTTTGGGTTCTTGCCACTCTGATGGAGGAAAATGTCCACTTGGTGTAGCATCTATTTTTAAAAATTGAAGTGAAATACGCAGATATTAAGTGTATAGTTTGAGGAGTTTTGACACATGCGTATCTGAGCACAGCCCCCACCTCCATGAAGATGTAGCACACTCCACACCCTGGGTTCTTCCAGCCCTTTCCTGTGCAGTCCTCCCCACCTGGGGCAGCTGCTGTTCTGGCATCTTTCATGATAGAGTCATTTTGCTCTAGAGCTTCTTACACAGGGAGCTGTAGAGTAAGTGTCCTCTTATGTATTTGTCTGTTCACACTCTGCTGATAAAGACATACCTGAGACTGGGTAATTTATGAAGAAAAAGAGGTTTAATGGACGCACAGTTCCACATGGCTGAGGAGGCCTCACAATTATGGCCGAAGGAGAAAGGCACGTCTTACATGGCGTCAGACAAGAGAGAATTAAGAATCAAGCAAAAGGGGTTTCCCCTTATAAAACCATCAGATCTCATGAAACTTATTCACAGCCGCGAGAACAGCAAAGGGGACACCGCCCCCATGATTCAACGATCTCCCACCAGGTCCCTCCCACAACATGTGGGAAATACGGGAGCTGCAATTCAACATGAGATTTGGGTGGTGACACAGGCAAACCAATCCCCTTACATCTGCCTTCTTTCACGCAGCAGGCTGATTTTGAGAGGCATGCACATCTTTCTGTCAGCCTTCACTGCTCTTCCTCGCCGATGGACCATTCTTGGTGTGGATGGACGGGACGTTTATTCACCTGTGGATGGATGTTTGGGTCTTTTCCCTTTTGACTTGAGGAACGAAGCTGCATGGTGTTTATCGCCGATCGACATGTGGACAGGTTTCATTTCTCTTGGGCGGGCACCCAGGAGAGGAGTGACTGGGTTGTGGAGCGGGCATGCCACCTCACCGAGGCCCTGCGGGGCTGGCTCCTGACATCAGCGTCTGGATGTGACCATGTCCCTCCACCCTCAGGGTCCGGGAATCTCAGATGCTCCACATCCTCACCGACTCTTGGAGTCGTCAATCTTCTTGCCTTTGCCGTTTAGTGGTGTACAGCAGTGCCTGAGGTTTCTTTTGTTTCCTGGGTCTGGAACATCTCCTAGGCTGTTGTTCAGTACATTTGAAAAGAGTAAGCCCCACTCTTTAAAAAATGAACCCTGCATGGTGGCACACTCCTGTAGTCCCATCTACTTCGGAGGATGGGGTGGGAGGATCGCTTGAGCTGGGGAAGTCAAGGCTGCGGTGAGCTATGACTGTGCTATTGTACTCCAGACTGGGCAATAGAGAGAGACCCGGTCTCTAAATAAATAAATAATAAATGAGGCTGGGCACAGTGGTTCACGTCTGTAATCCCAGCACTTTGGGAGGCCAAGGCAGGCGGATCACCTGAGGTCAGGAGTTTGAGATCAGCCTGGCCAACCTCATCTCTACTAAAAAGACAAAATTAGGCTGGGCATGGTGACTCATGCCTGTAATTCCAGAACTTTGGGAGGCCGAGGCAGGTGGACCACCTGAGGTCAGGAGTTCAAGACCAGCCTGGGCAAAGTGGTGAAACCCCATCTCTACTAAAAACACAAAAAAGTTAGCTGGGTGTGGTGGCACACCCCTGTAATCCCAGCTACTTGGGAGTTGAGGCAGGAGAATCGCTTGAAACGGGGAGGCAGAGGTTTCAGTGAGCTAAGACTGTACCATTGCACTCCAGCCTGGGTGACAAGAATGAAACTCTGTCTCAAAAAAAATAAATAAATAAAAAATAAATGAAGTGCTCATTTGGATCTGTCTGAAAGCTGACATGGAGGAGGGTGGAGGGTGAACTCTCCAGAGACCAGGCCAACTGTGTGGCTGCTCAGGAGGCCACGCTGTTGAGGAGGCCTGATCCATGGCTCGCGTGGGACTTTTCAAGCAGTGTTTAGCAGTTGGGTGGAGACACAGAGAATCAGGCAGCCCGTGATCTAGTTTGAACACATGTCGCTGCCAGATCTCATGTTGAATTGTGATGCCTAGTGCTGGAGGTGGGACCCGGTGGGAGGTGTCTGGGTTCTGGGGGTGGATCTTCGTGGACTGGTGCTGTCCTGGCAATAGTGAGTGAGGGCTCATGATATCGGGTGGTTTAAATGCGTGGGACACCCTCCGCCCGTCTGCTCCTGCTTTCTCCATGTGGCCTGTTCCCCTTTCACCGTCCACTGTGACTGAAGGCCTCCCTGGGAGCTGAGCAGGTATAGGAGCCAGGAAACCTTTCACCGTCCACTGTTCTGAGGCCTCCCTGGGAGCTGAGCAGGTATAGGAGCCACACTTCCTGCAGAACCCTCAACCAATGATACCATTTTTCTTTATAAATTGCCCAGTCTCAGGTATTTCTTCATAGCAATGGAAGAATGGCCTAATACAGCTAGGGGTTTGTGTTGGGGTTTGTCAGATGGGTGCAGCGGAGGAGCCAGGGAGCAAAGGAATTCCTGGTGTTGGTGAGAGTGGTGGCTGTGGAATCCATGCATGGCCGAGTGGGATGGAGGCCACGAGGCCTCCTGTCTGAGGGCAGCCGGCTGAGCCAGCCTGGCTCAGAGTTCGTCAGACAGATGAGTGCTGGGCCTCAGAGGGCTCTGGGTCTTCCTGTCCAGTGACGGCCTCTCCAGTGACCTTTGTGTCTGCCCCAGCTCCACGGCCACAATCCGGGTGTTGCTGTTATCCTGGAAGAAGAGACCCAGGTCCCAGGCTGGCTAATGTGCCGGGAAGGCCCATGCAGTGGAGGTGAGATGGCTCAGGTCTGCGTGGGGGGAGACGGGTTGGAAGGCAGTAGCACTGAGGGCCGGGGGTCCCCACACCACCCACAGCCACAGACCCCATCCTCTAGTGGAGGCTGCCGCCGTCCCCACGCTGGACCTCAGGGCTCTGAGCAGGACTGGCCCTCCTGGCTTCCTGTGCTTGGGATGAGAACATCCTGGCTAACCCGGCAGGCTCCAAATCCAATGGCAAACGTCCTTGTGAGAAAACATGGAGGAGGCACACAGAGGTGGAAGAAGCCTGCATGGAGACAGAAGCAGAGTTGGAGGGTGGTGGCCATAAGCCCAGGAACGCTGGAGCCCCCAGAAGCTGGAGGAAGCAGGAGGGGTTCCCGCTCGAGTCCCTGGGGGAGTACAGGCCTGTAAGGGAGGCCAGCCCACTGCAGGCCTGTGACTTTAGCCCAGAGGCCTTGGCAGGATGTTATCACGGAGCCATACTTGTGGCAGCAGGGCCCCCATTCTAAGAGAGGAAGGGGCCTGGAGGCCACAGGGAAAAAGGGTCATGGGAGGTCAGGAAACCAGGCTCCAAGCCTGATCTCCAGGATGGCTGCCTGGAAGGTGCCCTGAGGAGGCCTGTTTCCGCAGCCAGGGAGAGGATGAGAAAGCCGGGCCTGTGGCCTGTTTCTGCAGCCAGGGAGAGGATGAGAAAGCCGGGCCTGTGGCCTGGGACCCTGTGGAGCTGATGGGGAGAGGCCTGAACTGCTCCAAGGAGATGAGGCAGAAGACCCCTGTCCACCTCTGAGCAGACGCTCAGTTTCGTGTGGCCCCAGCGACCTGGCACGTTGTGGTGCTGACCAAGCTCGGGAAACCTTCCCTGTGATGCTGTCACTTCTGACTCTCCCTGCACAACCTCCTTAGACGGCTCCCACTCTGCCCACACTGACGGATGGGCAGTCCTGGGAGCGAAAGACAGTGGGTTCCAATTCTATGCCACTGCTGCAGTGGCCAGGCTGCAGCCCCCAGGGCCTCTACAGACCCAGGTAAGAGCAACAGAGTGAACCAACAAAACTTTCTATTAAAATGTAGAAAACCGAAGACAGGGAAAAATCTTGAAAGTAGTTGGAAGAGGCAGAGAATCTTCAAAAGAGTAGCCAACATCCACACAATTGGCCCCTCAGTGTGGCCCACAGAACCCAGAAGACCAGGACTCTGTGGACAGATCGCAGTAGCATGCTCACGAAGACGGTATGAGGTGCAGCATCTTGTATTCACCCTGGAGGAAGGAGCTTGACATACTCCACACCTCTGAGCCCTGGAGACTTCACTGATGGGGGGGCCTCTCATGTTTTGTGGGGTTTATTTCCTACCTTCTAGTTAATGTTTGCCTTACTAAGGGATTTAAAGTTATTTTAACTTCCTGCTCATCAGACAGTCAGCTCAGCGTAATGTCATGAGTGTAGAGGACCAGCATGATACTTTGTAGGAGGGAAAATCTCTGCTTCTTATCACTGCAGGTGGGAGAATCAGCATGACCCAGAAGAAAGACTGTGCAGGTGCACTGTTGGCCCTGCCAGGTGAGAAAATCAAACTGCTCTGGTGATCTTTCCACACTGATACAGAGAAGACGTTGGCGAGGTCAAGAGCTGGATACCAAGGGCTAGGGGCCATGCCATTTTCTACAGTAAAGATAATACACATGGGACAACAGGTGCGCCTGGATTCACCACCTGCTTCAGTTTACACTGATTATGCATGTCCCTGCTTTCCCTCGTCATTGGTGGGCTGCCTGGTCTCTGGTGGCTAGGTGCTGTGTTGGCCTCTGCTACTTCAGGATACCATTGTCCCCACTGAAGGGAGGAATTTCTCATGGTGGCATCTTCCACAGTCACACCTGGTCTATAACCAGAGAGCTTGCAGGGAGCCTACAGCCAGGGTGAATGCATTGCCTCACATTAGTCAAGAGAGTGTCCCGTGGCCCCTCAGGGACCGCAGCTGGGAGGTGGCTGTGAGATTGCACATAAATCCAGCCCAGCAGTCCTTTCTCCCTAAGCTTTTGGGCTCTTTCCTCCACATCACACCTCCTACATTAACTGTAGGCCGCAACTAAGTTCAAGTTTCAGTCAAGCCACCAAGTAAGCTGAGCCACCTCCAGATGCACGCGTCAACACATGAAATCCAGGCTCTCTGGAACGTGCACCCGTGTCAAGGAATTTGGTCTAATCTCAGGTTGTATCTCCTCTCCCCTCCTGGGTCTAACACCCATTTAATCCACTCTCAAATACGTTCCCCATGTTACTGCAGATTTATATTAGCAAATTATTGCGATTCTTTTCATGTGTAGATCAGTCCCTCCTGGATCTTAGTGTGTATCTGTCTCCCTGCAGCACTGGAGATCTGACCCCAGTTAACTGGTGGCAGGTGCTGGTTATGAGGAGTCTTGAGGAGAGTGGGCATCCTGAATCTAAACTAATCTGGCCCAGGTTCGGGTCTTGCAGGGTGTTCAAGCCTAGTGGGGAGAGTCTTAGGCACAGGGGCACAAGCCACTGCAAAGGCAGAGTGCTGTGGGGGAAGTGTCTGGACTCATGTTCTGACGCTCGGCAGAGGGAGGACCTCTGCTGTCCTCCACACAGTGGATGTCCTCCTGAGGTGGAAGTTGGGACTCAACTCTGGAGGTGGGGCTCAGACACTGGACCAAACTGAGGACTAGCACAAACAGGGATGGGGTGAAGCAGCCTTCCATAAGACACGCCCAGCACTGTGCCATGTCAGTTTACCACTGCGTGGCAACACCCCGGGGTTACCACCCTTTTCCATGGCAATGACCCAGCGACCCAGAGTTGATGCAGAAATTTCTGCATAAACTGCCCCTTAACCTGCCTGGAATTAAATGTGGGCGTGAATACGACCGCAGAGCCACCCTGCGTGGCTACTCTCTGCCTACAGGGCAGCCCTGCCCTGCAGGAACTGTGACACGGCTGCTTCAATAAAGCTGTTTCTTCCACCTCCAGCTTGCCTTTGAATTCTCTCTTGAGTGAAGCCAAGACCTCTCACGTGCAAAGCCCCTCTTTGGGGCTCACCTGCCCTGTGTCCCTCCCTTGGGACTGGCGTTGAGTGAACCTGCTTCCCACACCTACATCCCATTCCCCCATGTTGACCTCTCCCCTTAGGGGGTGCGCTTGTTCCGGGTAATGAAGCAATGCCAACACATTTTTCGCTAGAGCCCACATTTCATTCACACTTTCCTCTTTCCTGGTTTTTCTCTAATGTCTATTTTCTGTCCCGGGGCCCATCCAGAATCCCACGTGAGCTTTTATCATCACATCTCCTTAGGCTCCTCCTGGCTGTGACAGCTCCCAGACTTTCCTTGCTGTTGACGAGCTTGACAGTTTTGAAGAGCACTGCTCAGGCATTAGGCTGCCCCTCAGTTAGGATGTGTCTGCTTTTCTCATGATTAGACTGGAGTCATGGGTTTGGGGGAGGAAGACCGCAGTGGTGAAGTGCCATGCTCATGCCATCCACGGGCGTGCACAGTAGATGTGGCTCATGGCTGGCTGGGGGGGCCTCCCTCACCCGGCGGGATAGCGTGTCAGGCTTCCTTGCCCATGCCTCCTCTGCACAATGGTCATTTCTTTGCTCCTTCTCACAGCGTTCTCTTTGGAGGGAAGTGACTGCACAGCCCGCACATAAGGGGTGTGGGGTAGCTACAGAAATAATGAGTTATTCAGCACGGGGGCTTTGCCTCTTCTCCTTCACTTATTTATTTATTCATTTATTTAATCATTTGTTTCTATCAATGTGCATTTATTGATATTTATTTTATAGTTTGGGTTAAAATCTGATGCTATATTTTCTTGCTCAAATTTTTCCGGTTTTGGCTGTTGGGAATTTTTGTTTTTAGACAGAGTCTCACTCTGTACCCCAGGCTGGAGTGCAGTGGTGCGACGTTGGCTCACTGCAACCTTCTGGGTTCAAGTAA
The DNA here is from genome assembly GCF_000951035.1 of Colobus angolensis palliatus. Taxonomy (NCBI): domain Eukaryota; kingdom Metazoa; phylum Chordata; class Mammalia; order Primates; family Cercopithecidae; genus Colobus; species Colobus angolensis. The sequence continues at coordinate 1,099,124 of NW_012116488.1, forward strand.
TTCTCCTGCCTCAGCCTCCCAAGTAGCTGGGATTACAGGCACACGCCACCATGCCTGGGTAATTTTTGAATTTTTTTTTTAGTAGAGACAGAGTTTCTCCATGTTGGTGAGGCTGGTCTTGAACTCCCAACCTCAGGTGATCTGCCCACCTTGGCCTCCCAAAGTGCTGGGATTCCAGATGTGAGCCGCCGCGCCCGGCGGGGAGTTCTTTAGGTTGGCCTTGGTGTCCCTTTGAGGTGGTCCATTGTCTGTGTGTGTGCATGTGTGTGTGTTTGTGTGTGTGTGTATGCACGTATGTTTTTATGTGTGTGTGTTTGTATGTGCATGCTCGTGTGTGCATGTTTGTGTGTGTGTGCACATGAGTGTGTGTTCATGTGTGTGTGTGTGTCTGTGTGTGTTTGTGTGTGCGTGTTTGTGTGTTTTTGTCACTACAAGCCCAGCAGATCAGCTTGGGGTGTGACTGACCTGTTCCATTCCATTTCCCTGGCCTCACACGGGAAGGCCCTCTGGCCATCCCCTCTCATTCCCTGGACCCTCGTTTCTCTGTCCAGTGATAACTACGGGTGCTGCTGAGAGGGGCCAGGTGCTGGGCAGTCTCCTCCCCAGCAGGAGTCACTCTCCCCAGCTTCCTCGCTGAAGGATCCTGCCCCTGTGAGGCCTTTGTGCTGGGCAGGGTGGAGTGCGGGACCAGCACAGGGCCCTCCAAACATCACCGTAGTCCATGCCTTGGCCCTGCTCCAGGACATGCTGAGCCAGGTAGCACGCACGCCCACCTCCACCAGGATGGCCCCCTCCCAGCCCAGCCTTCCGGGAGAACAAGACTCTCCACCCCAACCTTCTATGTCCACGGTGGAGCCTCTCCAGCCTGGGAGAGCTGCTGCGTACAGCTCTCTCGACTCAACCAGGGTCCTTCTACCATGTTTTGAAACTGAAGAGCTGGGGGTCCCTGGAGGCCATTACACTTACCCTGCTTGTTGTTCAGAAGGGGAAACTGAGGTCCACTCATGGGTAAGGAAGGCCTGGAGCCTGAGAGTCAAGACCCTCATGTCTATGAAAGGCCGCATATCTGGGAAGGCCAAATGCAAATAAGCTGACTTCTGTCAGGGCCTTAGAACAGTGCCTGGCACCCAGAATATGCTGTGTAAATGCTGATAATAGTAATAACAACAACAGCAGTCTCTGACCTTGGGTTCCATGACACCAAATTCTAAAGTCCAGCTACTACTTGGAGCTATCCGGGTAACTGCTAGTTTTCAGAGTGCATTCAAATGTTGGCAGGCATTTTGCAAAATGACCCTCTCCCCAGTGCCTGGAAGGAGACCTGGCACATAGCGGGCATTCAGTGTGGATGTGTAGAGTGAATGAATGAACGAGTGTCGGGAAATGCAGCCGTCTCCCCAGGTGCGATTCTCCCACTCCCTCACAACGCAGTTCATGAGGCAGCTCGTGTTCCCCGAGTCCTGGGTCTGTCTCCATGCAATGCTTCCTCCAGGAAGCCTTCCTGGATGCCCAGCTGAGTCAGGAGCCTCCTGAGGGCCTCTCTCCAGCACGAGCGGAGTGCAGTCTATTGCCACTGCCTTTTAGGGATGTATGAGCATCTTGTCATTTAGGGACGCATGAGCATCCTGAGGGTGGGTGCTGGGCCAGACGCATCTCATGTCCTCGTCCTTCATCCCCATATCTGCGCAATTGTGAATTCCTCGTGTTCTCTTCTCCTAAAAATACATCAAACCCACCCACTTCTCTCTGCCTTCCCCGCAACAGCTGCCACGCTGGCTGGGGCCATCGTCCCCGCTGGGTTGGCCCAGTGCAGGGGCCTCGGCCCGTTCTTCCCAGTTCCTACCCAGCTGCCTGCAGCCTTGTCTCTGCACGTCTGTCAGAGGGAGCAGCTGGTGTCCTTCTCCTCCTTCTCAGTGAGATGAACTCATCATTTTAAAGGGTATAATTTGGTGGTGCTGTGCAGCCAGCGCCACCACCGAGCTCTGAAGCATTATGACCGCCCCAGAAAGAAGTCCTGTGTTCACGACGCAGTCATTCCCCATTGCTCCTCTCCCCAGCCCCTGGCAACCCCTCATCTTCCCGTTAACGCATTTGTTGTCTGTTCTGCATATTCCACGTAAAAGGAATCATACAACACGTGAACTTTTATGTCCGGCTCCTTGCTGCAGAAAGTTTACAAGCTTCAGCCATGCAGCAGGAATCAGTATTTTATTGCATTTGATGGCTGAATAATAAATATTCTGTTGTGTGGCCAGACCACGATTTGCTTAGCCACTCATCCGCGATGGGCATCGGGCCAGAAGGAGCTTCTTAAAGCATTCATTTGGTGAAGTCTCTTCTGCTCAGAACCTTCCAGGGCCTTAGCAAGATCTACAGGCCTCTCTGTGGCCCAGCCCTGGGGCCCCTGGGGACCCGTCTGCACCACCTCACCCTCATCCTTTTTGGTTCCAAGCCCTGCTTGCCATCTTCCACCTCACCACACTGTCCTGCCTCAGTTTCCCGCCTGCCTTCTCGCTGCCCAGGCTGAGTGCCTCTGTCTGTTTCCCTTGACTGGGCTGTACTTACCCTTCCAGTCCATGCTGGAACGTCACTTCCATGGGGACACCTTCCTCAGCCTCCCAGCCGCACCATGTCAGCCACATGCAATGACCGTGGGTCCCATTGGGCCCATTCAAGCACGGCACGTGGGGCCGGGTTATCCTCCCATTTTTGCCTCTGCAGCCTGAGCTCCTCAAGGGCAGTGCCAAGTCTGATTGGTTTTGGCAACCCCCACAGTACACAGCAACCCTGCCAGGGCGCCTGGCACGGAGGAGGTGCTCACCGCAGGCTGTGCGGACTCCTGTGGGGGTGTGCGTGTGTGGTGCATGAGGAAGTGCCAGGTAGCAGTGCTGTATCGTGGGTAGTGCTGTTTCTGCTTGGCATGGAATAACAAGTTGGCATCTGGTACAAACTAGTAACTTCTTATCCAGTTGGCCCAAGCACAGAATTGGTCTATACCCATACCAGAGGATGTGACATATTTTTATTTAAAAAAAAATCAGTAAATCATTTGTGGAACTGTCACCAGTAACGATGTGACTGAATTAACCTCTCATCTGCCACGAGGGTGATCTTTTTGTTACTTAACCTTAAGTAACTCACAGAGTCTGGGGCACCTGTCAGGCAGGACCTTTGGGCCAGGGGTTGATCTCTAAGGAACTGGAGGGCAGGAATCTCAGGGAACCCCCAGGTGCCCACCAGCCCCTGCTTCTCTGGGCACTCGGTGTGAAAGGTCCAGGCTGAGGAGTGGTGGTCCCTGATCCCAGGACAAACCCCCCTGGTGGTGGCCCTTTGGGTCTGAAATCCCCGCCCTGAGCTGATGCGGTTGCATGGATGTCGCTGAACAAACCTGAGGGGGCTGCTGCTGTCACGGTGGGCTTCTGGTGAACGCCTGTGGGAGCGGCTCAGCTAGGGCCGCTGGACTGCATCATCGGCACCTTTTCCTCAACATCGGCCCCCTTGGTCCCCGACTGACCCCGATCTCCTGTCCCCCAGGCCCAGCCGCCCGTTCTGACCTGGCCCCACTCCCCAGCACAGGACACCTCTGCACCTTTGTGCAGGCTAGGCTCCTGGTCTGGAGTGCCCCGTCTGCACAAGCCCCTCTCCCTCGGGAGGCCTTCTAGAATGTTCTAACCCTCCACTCCTTTCTTGAGCCCGAGCAGTGCTTGTGCTTGGGTATGTGTGGTGCAGCCCAGCCCGACAGCTCCTGCCCGGCCTGCCCCGTGTGTCCACAGCCAGGGTTTGGAGGATGTGGTGCTGGGTGCATGCTTCCCTCGGCCGCCCCTCCCTCCCTGGCCTGGCAGGGTGTGGGGTGCCCATGGTGGAGAGTGACTGAAGGTGTCCCTGCCATGCCCACTCCCTGTGAGCTGCCCTGCAGAGGCTAACTTATTCCAGAAACAGGCTGCCCCCCAAACCACACGTTGTTAGCTTTGAAGCACGGTGGATGTTTTGGCAGCAGATCCACCTTCTTAATTCCGTCTCTCAGCTGCTATTTCAACCAGCGTGTGCTCCGAGCACGTGCCAGCCTCCACAACGTCTGCATCCCCCACAGGATGGCTCTGCATTGTCCCCTCCCATGGCGCCTTGTCGTCGTGGGGCTGGCGATGCCGAAGCCACAGTACTGGGCTCCCTGTCCCGGCTCTCCTTCCCCAACACTGCCTGGCTCTGCGCTGACCACAGGGGAGCCCCGACCACCCCAGCCTCCCATCTGAGGCCCCACTGTCAGGCTCAGCCTCAGCCTCAGCAGCCTGTGGCTGCCTCCCTCATCTCGCCATTCCCTTGGCAGGGCATTCTTGGGGGACACCTGACACGCCTGGCTTGTTGAAGCTTCTGTGCTTTCTTTTTTCTTTTTAGTTTTTGAGGGTCCTGCTCCGTTGCCCAGGCTGGAGTGCGGTGGTGTGATCACAGCTCACTGCAGCCTCAACCTCCTGGGCTCAGGTGATTCTCCAGCTTCAGCTACCCAAGTAGCTGGGACTACAGGAGTGTGCCACCATGTCTGGTAATGTTTGTGCTTTTCATAGAGACGGTCTCGCCATGTCACCCAGGCTCGTCGCGAGCCTGTGCTTCGGGTTCTTTTGATCCTTCTCTCTTGATGTCCTTGGCTTCTGAAAGGATCCTGTGGTTCTGAGGGCGCCTGAAGGCCCCCTGTGGCAGGAGCTCCCCTGCCACTCCCCAGGGCATCCCCTGTCTGCACGCCTCTCAGCAGAGTTTCCTGCTGCCCTGTGCCCCTGGATGGGTGCTCTTTGCAGGTAGGGGTGGTGCACAAGTGACCCTCAACCTCCAGCCTCTGGGGTACCACGTGGCAGTCGGTGGGTGGGCAGGGTCTGCTGTGCTGGGTCTTGCACTGCATCCATGGTCTTGCCGAGGGTCCGTGCGTGACCCTTGTTTCTCTCTGTAGAAGTACATGAGAAACACGAACGCAGGGCAGGGGATCACAGGCGAGCGGGATTCCTCCTGGGACTGCCCCGAGCCACGTGTCTGCATACTCAGACCTGCCTACAGGTGCCTGGACAGCTCCGGAAGGTGCTCACAGGTGCATTGAGGGGAGGACCTCGGGGAAGGAACAGTATGGGGGGCTGGGGTGCAGGTGAAGGAGGCTCTCACTTTTTAATATGAAGCCTGCTTTAGTGTAGTATTTGTATAGCTGTAAAATAATATTGTTAAAAATAACATTATCCTCATTGAAAGACTCTTCTTTTTCTTTCTTTTTCTTCTTTTCTTTTCTTTTTTTTTTTTTTTTATGGAGTCTTGCTCTGTCATCCAGGCTAGAGTACAGTGGCATAATCTCGGCTCACTGCAACCTCTGCGTCCTGGCTTCAAATGAATCTCCTGCCTCAGCCTCCTGAGTACCTGGGATTACAGGTGTGCGTCATCATGCCCAGCTAATTTTTGTATTTTTAATAGAGACACAGTTCCGCCATGTTGGCTAGGCTGGTCTCGAACTCCTGACCTCCGGGTGATCCACCTGCCTCAGCCTCCCAATGTGCTGGGATTACAGGTGTGAACTGCTGCGCCCAGCCTAAAGACTTCTTTTAATGGGTTAAATAGTAGCAAGTCCTTTTAGGAAACGCCACTGCTCTCCATCTACTGTGCTCTGTGACCTGCCCACCAGCGTGGGGTGTGGGTGGGAGGCTGGCCCCGGCCCCCTGCCTGGAGGCCTCCATGTCCTCAGCCCCAGCTGTGTGCATTTTCTCATGCGTCCCCTGCACACAGGATGCATCGTACCACGTGCCCGGCTGTGGGCTGTGTGTGTGGTAGGGATGTGCAGGTCCCTGGGGTGGTGAGGGGGAGTTCTGCGTTCCCGGGACGACATGGACAGGGAAGGAGATGCAGGAGAGACACACACAGGACCCGTGGGGATTCCAGGGTCAGAGCAGTCAAGTCCGACGGCTGGAGCTGAAGATGGGGTGGGCTGTGCGGCGCTGGGGACGGGCGCCGCGGCCTGGCTGGGGCGCTCAGGTACCAGCTGCTTCTCCTGGCTGGGTCTGGCTCAGTCTCAGCACACGGCCAAGCCGGCAGCACAAGCACAGGCCTTGGTCTTGGCTGAGAGCAGGGCTGGCCCTGCCAGGCACCAGATCAGAGCCAGGAGCGCGCTGGCAAGCCCCGCAGGACATATTGTGCGTCAGCTACCACAGCAGCCCTTCCCAGACGGGCCTCTGCTTGCCTGGGGAGATGGTGGCGGAATGTGGAGGTGCCCAGCCCTGGCCACTGCCCCACCCCTGCACTCTGAGCTGCCAGTCCCACAAATGTCCTCTCAGACCCTGGAGGTGGCGGGTGCTTTCTGGGGAGCTTTGCCTTCTCCCCGCTCCCCATCTGTCCCTGACTATTGGAGTCAGTGCCTGTGTTTGAGCCCCCGAATCAAATAGCTTTGCAATTTGTCAAATTATGCAGAAGAGACAGTGGAGAGGAAAGGGAAGTAGTTTGGTTCTATTATGTGGAAATTAGCTTTGAAACAGAGGCCGTTTGCCTGTTAGAGCAATTTCTCCCCATTTATTTCTAGAGAAAATTGCCTGTGTGGCTCACATCCTCATCTGGTGGGGCTGGCTGTTCCCCAGGCCATGAGGCGTGGGGGCTGGAGGCCTGCGCCAGCCCTGAGGGCATCTCCATCCTGGCCAGGGAATGGGTGGGAGACCAGGAGGCTTCATACTGCTGCCCCTGGCGCTGGGGCAGGCGGGGAGGGGGCAGGCCTCAGCTCACCGCCCAACCCCCATCTACCTCTGAGACATGTCTTGGTGGCTCTTGAAAGTCCAGGTCCCCAGCTCCCTGCAGGATGGGCCCGGCCAAGCCTCCTGGATGCGGGTGGGAGGCCCCACCTGAGCCTGACTTTGGCAGGCGAGTGCTGCAGATGATGCTGGGATGGGTGGGAGGGGACTCCAGGAGGAGGGACCAGCTGAAGGCACCAAGAGGCCCTGTGTTTGGGAAAGGGCAGAAGTCAGGCAAGACCTGGAAGTGGGAATCCCAACTGCATTTTCTATCCTTCTGGGTGGAGCTGCCACCTGTCTGTGGATCCCAGCCTGGCCAGCCAGCACTACTGCGGGGCACACGGGGATGTCTTGGCGATACTGGCAGAGTGATTGCTGCAGGCTGCTGCCCTTCACTGAGCCTCCTGTGGCCACACTTGCAGGGTGCCCCGTGTAAGCTGCCTGGGGGTCCCCACATCAGCCGTCTAGGAGGCACGCGGGCTCCAAGGTTCCAGAGCGGAGCTTATAGTGTGGTGAGGGGGGACCTGCTAGGGTCACGCACCACTGGAGGGCAGCAGCCCCCCACCCCTGTGACCCCGTCTGGTGCTCCGGAGCTCCGAGCAAGGTGTGCACCTGGGCATCCTGAAGGAGACTCAAAGCCAGGACGCTCAGGTGGGGTCTGAGTGCAACATCACACGTGGCCGTGGCTGAGGAGAGAGGGCAGCCCTTTTGTGCTATTATCATATTCTTTTGGGGGAATTACTTTTTATGAAATAAATTTTACATAAAGTGAAATGTGCAGATCTTAAGGGTACCGTCTGATGCGTTTTGACAAATACACACACGTAACCAACACCCAAGCAAGTTGCTTCGAGCTTTATCTGTGTAGTTTATCCGTTTTATCATTGAAGGGCATTCCATTTTGTAAACATAAAATCTATTTATGCTTTTCCCTGTCAGTGTACCTTTGGGTGGTCCAGTTTTTGACTATTATAAATATAGCTGCTATAAACATTCTTGTGCAAGTATTTTTGGGTATAAATATTTCTATTTCCTTTGGATAAATAGGGAGGAGGGCCATAGGGCAGGTGGAGGTTTAACTATGTCAGAGATTGCCAAGCAGTTTTCTAAGTGGCAACACCGTTTTACACCCTCACCTGCAGTGTAGGCGAGTGCCAGCTTCTGTATGTCCACACTGACATTTGGTATTGTCAACCTGGTGGGTAAAAAACTACTTTCTGGAGATTTTCTTTTCTATTTCCTGATGATTAATGATGCTATACATCTTTTCATTTGCTTATCCACCATTTATGTGTCTTCTTTAATGAAACATCTTTTAATTGGATTACTTTTTATTGTTGATTTGTAAGAGCTCTTTATATATTTTGGATAAGTGGATTGTCTTTTTATTGTTGATTTGTAAGAACTCTCAGCGTATTCTGGATGTAAGATGTATGTGTGTGTGATTGTGTATATATATGTGTATATGTGTGTGCATATATATATACATATATTATTAATAGAGTTAGAGAAAATATACGTGTGTATATATGTGTATATATACACACGTACATATGTATACACGTGTATATTTTTTCTCTAATTTTATGAAATACCTCTTTGTTTTTTAACAATGTCTTGATTACCTGAAATTTTAAATGTTGATGAATTTCTGCTTGTCATTTTTTCTCTATTGGCCAGAGCTGTTTGTGTCCTCTCTAAAGAGTCTTTGTTTACCTCAGTGTTGCAGATTTTCTCCTGTGTGTTCTTCTAGGTATTTCCTAGTCCATATTTTAGATTTAGATCTGTGGTTTATCTTAAATTAATTTTCATGTATGGCATGAGGAAGGGGTTGAGGTTTATTTCCCCCATATATTTATCCAGTTGCTTCAACATCATTTGTCAAAGAGACTTTCTTTTCTTTATTGAATTTCTTTGTAGCCTTTGCTAAAAATCAATGGGAAATGTATTTATGGGTCTAGTTCTTGCCTCTATATTTTCTTCCGTTATCTAAGTGTCTATTTCTTCACCAGTATCTCACTGCCCTGATTTCTGGGCTTTGCAGCATCCTGAAATCCGATCGTATGAGTCCAGTGGAGCTCTCCTTTTCCGGGATCACTTTTTCTTTTTCAGGTCCTTTGCACTTTCAAATGCATTTTAGAATCCATTTGTCAGTTTCTGTTAAAGAGCCCACTGGAATTTTTATGAAGATCACATTCAGTCTGCTGATCATTTTGGGGTGGTCAAACATCCTAGCCGTGGAGAGTCTGCCCATCCATGAACCTGGTATACTTCTCCACTCATTCAGCTCTTCTTTAATTTCTCTCAGCAATTTGGGGGATAGCTCTGGACCTGGTGCTGTCAGAGTTAGGACGATATGGGCAGAGCATTTGACTGTAATCTGGGAAGCGAGGACTGGTGCCCACCTGTAGGTCTGTGGGGGCTCTGGGCAGCAAGGCAGGCTCCCAGCTTCTGCCCAGGCAGCAGTCACAGCTCACTGTGGTGCCGGATATGCACATTTCCAGGGGCCCATTGTCCTTCCTCACACCTTCCAGTCCACGCTCAGGAACATTCTAAGCTATCTTTGTTGGATGGGGCAGGAGAGAGAAGAATCCAGACTTCAAAGGAACCCCAAATCCTGATATCTCTGAAATGCGCTTTTGCCAGCCCTGGTGTCTGCTTTTGTGTCCTGGGTTTGGTTACACATTGACAAAGATGCTCACTCGGAAAGTTGAGCAAGACCAGCTCTCATCTGTTGTTATGGTTACGAGGAGGGAAAAACAATTTCCTGTGAGTATCTTCTGATCACTCCTGTCGGATGCTGGAGAAGATTAGGCCAGGCGCCATGGTGATGGCTTCTCTGGTTCTGTGGGGGACCACGTGACATTCATTTTGACCTCACACATGGGGTTGCAGTCTGCCGGCTCAGTCAGGGGAGATAGACGGATCTCATTAAGAACCATCAGAGGATCACTTTGCTGGTTTTACTGCAGTTGCAAAATTGCCTTTACCTCACTCTCTCCCAAATGCCAGATTACAAACATCACAAGAGATCAAAGAAGCCTGGGTGGGCCCAGCAAAGCACTGAGTGCATGCCAGTAGGCAATGACCAATCACCAGACTCAAGGGAGTCCACATGGCGGGCTGTCTTCCTGCTACATGGGGCTGTCTTCCTGCTACACGGGGCCCGCCCACTCACAGCTGGGAGCCCCTCCAGCAGCAGGAGGCCCAGGCCTCCCCAACAAGAGAACACAGTCTCTGCAGGGGCAACTTCCACCTCCCCACAGACCCAGGCCCCCCAGTTATGGAGCTCCCCAGAGCTGCAGAACGGCAGAGGGAGGCAGCGGGGAGATAGACCCATAAGGCTGGTCTTGGAGCAAGGGGTGGCTGCAACCAGGTGGAGCAGTGGGCGGGGCCATTTCCTGGTCACAGAATCATTTCTATCCCAGCCCCACGGCGGCCTGGGGGGAATCTCCCTCTCTGCTCTCTCCTGTGGGAGAATCTCCCCTTCTGCTGGTTCTCCAGGCAGGGCCTGGGTGGCCCACGCTGGAGGAGCGGTTCACCCTGAGCCAGCCAGGTCTCTGCCCTTCTCTTCCAGATCCAAGCGCCCAGTGTGGCTGGCAGTCCTCACCTGTCTCCTCCTCTTGCTTTGGATGAAGCTTTAGGGTCCTGCCAGTGAGGAAATGACCAAACACTGAGAAGGTGAACCCGGCCAGCTGACACCCCACTGTGGCTGCCCTGTGTTAGGCAGCCGCTCCAAGCCTGAGCCTGGGCCTGGGGTAGGGGGCAGGAGGAAGGGGGTCCGCAATGTAGTGGTTGCCCTGCTGGAAGCTTCTAGGATAAGAGGTCACCTTAACGGCAGACAAGAGGGGAGAGTGTCCGGAGGTGCCTGGCGTCAAGATGCTGGGCTGGGTCTCCAGGGAGGGGCGCAGGGGAGGGGCTGCGCACTGCTCCTTGGGTGGGACAGAGCAGGGACAGGGAGCGAGGAGGCTGAACCTGGGGGCCAGGGCAGGAGGCTGGGTGGGGTAAGGGTGCAGGCCGGTAGGGAGTGTGTGTCTGAGAGGAGGGCGGCGTTGCTGGGGGAGCCAGCATGCCAGGAGGAGCAGGGAGGCCGGAGGGGAGGAGGGGTGGTCGCAGGTGGGAGACCCCAGGGGGTTTCTATTTAGGAACTCATTTCCTGCTCTGCGGTGTCCTCAGGTTTTAAGTTGCCTGATCCTGCAAGTGGAAAGGCTGACAGTGGCAGGTGGGGGTCCCCAAGCTGCCCCCAGAACTGAAGATCAGGCAAAGGCTGCAGGGGGACCTCAGCTCTGAAGCTTACCTCCCTCTTGGCCCCTCAGGGTGACACCTTCTTCTAGGAGCTCCCAGCGGGGAAGTCATCCCAAATCCAGGCTCGTTGCTTCCTGCCTCCTTCCCCAGCCTCACTCGGGGCCAGCCAGCCAAGGTCACTTTGGCTGTGATAGGTCAGTGTGGTCCTAGGGGGCCCCTGACACCTTGTCTGAAAGACATGGAGGAGGAGAGGCCCCAGCCCCAGAGACTGTTAGTTCTCCGCACCCACAGACTCTTCCCAGCCCCCCAGCCTGGCAGGGCAAGGGCCCGGGCAGGGGCTCTCGGCGGCCCTGCAGTGCGTCTCCCTCCCGCCGACAGTGTGCAGAGGGTCCCACGTGCTCTGGGACTGCGATTACATTTTCACAAAGAAATTGGAGAAATTACAGCAAACACAGCTCAGCCGCTGAGCTGAAAGGGTTCCCTTCCTCTTTCTTCACTTTGTCCTCTGCGAGTTCAATTACAGGATCGGGCCATGGCCATGTGCAGCCCCGAGTCTGGCCCTGGAGACGGGCTTGCTGTTTTGAGGGCGGAGGATGTGGCCCAGAAATCGTAGTAGAAAGGCAGCTCTTGGCGTGGCCAGCTCCCCAGCTGGGGTGTCCAGCCTGCCCAACGGCCCTGCCCAGAGGGAGGAACAGAGAGGAAAATGCCAAGGCTGGCTGGGGCAGGTGCCAGGTGTGCCTGCAACAGCCCTGAGGGTGGGGGTGCAACCATGTGGGGGGTGCAGGTGCCACAGTCACCTTCCGGGTGGCCCAGTGGCTACCCCGTCTTCACTATCCTGGGACTCGTCAGGTCTCCTGGCACTTTCCCGCATGGTGAAGAACTTCTGAGGCAGCCCTCTGCTCTGGCTGCCCCTATTGCGGCTGTCAAGCTCAGCCTGGCTGCAGGCAGGGGCCGGCGTCTCCCGGGTCCTATCTCCTGGGTTGCTATTGCAGATCTGCAGACTGAGAGGCTCTGGGGTGTGGGCGGGATGAGGTTTGCTGAGGAGCCTTGCATTGGAGGTCTGGCCTTATTAGAAAACCTTACTTTATTATCTCACGTTTCCAGAGGCCAGGAATTCAGAACAAGTCTCATGACTTTAAAATCGAGATGTCAGCAAGACTGGTTCCCTCTGGAGGCTCAAGGGGAGAATCTCATCCCTGTCTCTCCGGGCTTCGGGGGCCCCAGGTGGCCCCGGTGTGGCTGTGCCCCTCCATCTCTGCTTCTGTTTCTGCGCAGCCTCCTCCTCTGCCTCTGCGTGTGCCAAATCTCCCTCTGCTTCCTCTTGAAAGGATTCCAGTGATTGCATTTAAGGTCCACCCCATCCAAGAGCCACTCCCCAGCTCAAGTCCTTGACTTAATCACACCTGCAGGGGCCATGTGAGGTCACATATTCACAGGCCCCAGCCACCAGGATGTGAATCTTTGAGACGTCAGTCGATCAGCTACCACACTAGGGTGTCGTGACCAACTCATCCAGTCTGCCTGGGGCCTTCCCGGCACTGGCATTCAAAGTCCCATGCCCTGGGAAACCCCTCAGTCCCTGGCTAAGGGATGGGGAGCCGCCCTCCTCTGTGGCAGCCTCACCTTAGCAGCTCATGTCTCCAGGGCACCTGTAGCACCAGGATGAAGCCTGACTCTCGGCAGACGGTCAGGAAACCCTGGGATTCAGTGCACGTGCGGAAGAGCCAGTGCTGTGCCAGCTGCCAACCACCCCTCCTGGCTTTCCCAGCTCTTCCTGCTGAATGAGTCTCACTCTGTGTGTAGGGATCCCGGGGGCCCGTGACACCTGGAGGGCAGCGGGACCCAGGCTGGCACGAGGTCTGAGGCACACCCATCTCCAGCTCAGGGCAGGCTGATAACTGCTCCTCTCCCTCCCCAGCAGGTCTAATACCTCGGCCCCAGCAGAGACCTGTGCCTGCATTTGCTGACATTCAGCCCCTAAATGAATGAGAAGCTGTGTCATGTGGTTTGCTGAGGAGCCTGGCTTTGGAGGGCTGGTGTTACTAGACTCCTCTGGTAGGCTGGGATGGCCTGAGAGGAAAGGGGGCTGTACTGGGCTCTGGGCCCAGCACTGTGGCCCGGTTGTTTTCAGGAGGGGCTGCTGTGGACAGTGCTCCTCTAGAGGCAGCCCGCTGGCCCATGGACCAACTTGGTAGGAAATTAATGTTTTTGCAGGCGTGTGCATGTGTGTTGGCGTGGGGGTTGTAAACACAGGGTTCAGAGCTGTTACCTCAGTGCCCAGGCTGCAGGAGGACATGGGTGGGCAGTAGCTGAGGGTGGGCAGGGATAGGCATGCTTGTATTAGCCTGCTTGCCACCATCTGCTAAACAACCATGCCTCACCACTCCCTGGGCTTCCCTTTCTCTGTCTGAAATGTGAAAGACTAGCACCAGATGGTTTCTAAGCTCCAACCAACCTAAACTCTGTGATGCTGCTGAACTCAGCACAGTCATATTAAAGTGGTAAAGATGGGTTAGATAGAAATGAGTACTTTTATATTATCAAAGATCCATGGGCAGAGTCCCCTACTGCAGCTTCCAGACTCACTCTTCTGAGTTAAGCAACTAGAAAACTGGGCAAAAAAGTATGAAACGATAGTTCTCAGACATTGGAGAGTGAGCAGTGCTGTCTTAGTCCATTTTTATTACTATAAAGGAATACCTACGGCTGGGTAATTTATAACAAAAAGAGCTTTATTGCCTCATGGTTCTGCAGGCTGTACAGAAGCATGGTGCTGGCATCCGCTCAACTTCTGGCAAGGACCTCAGGCTGTGCCACCTTCCCCACTCACAGGGGAAGGTGAAGGGAAGCTGGTGCATGCAGAGATCACATGGCAAGAGAAGAAGCAAGATGGGGGAGGTGCCAGGCCCTTTTCAACAAGCCCCTCTCATGAGAACTAACAATAAGAACTCGCTTTTCCCTGAGGAAGGGCGTGATCTATGCATGGAGATCCACCTCCACCACCCAACCACCTTCCATTAGGCCCCACCTCCAACACTGGGAATCAAATTTCAACATGAGGTTGGGGGGAAAACATTCAAACCACAGCAAGTGCAGAACTGAAACCCCATTCAGAGGGTAACACATAAAGTGAGCCCTCTGAGGCCTGGACTTTCTATGTGGAGACAATGTCCAGGTGGGCTGCTATGCTGAGGACTGGATTGTGGATTAATGGGCTGTGATGGGGAAGTAAGGCCCTAGTGAAGGCATGGTTGACCTGCTTCCTTGGTACTGACTTGGAGATTCCTTTAGGACGGCTGGACGTTTTTTCAGTTCTCCATCCTTCCTTAAGGCTGACAGCTCTTTGTCTTCTTATGAGAGGAGGGACCCACACAGAGCCTGGTGGTCTCATCGGATTGAGGAGGTAGAGATCAGAATTTTGGGAGGCTGAGATGGCTAGAATTTGCACGGCAGAATACCAGAGAAGAGGGAAATAGGCAGAAAAAGAGTGCCAGAATTCTGCATAGGAGTTCCCATAGGTGGAATTTCTAGAGGTGGCAAATTGTGCCAATCTCTGAAGTGAAAATTCACTGGATGGGACAGAACACTGTAGAAAAACCAGTGAATTCACTTTAGTATTTAAAAGCAGGGGTTGGTAAACTGTGGCCTGTGGGCCAAATCCAGCTTGTTGCCCATTGTTATAAATAAAGTTTTATTGGAATGCAGCCACACTCACTTGTTTATGTACTGTCTGTATTAGTCCATTTTCACGCTACTAATAAAGACTTACCTGTGGCTGGGTAATTTATAAAGAAAAAGAGGTTTAACGGACTCACAGTTCCACCTGACTGGTGAGGCCTCACAATCATGGCAGAAGGCAAAGGAGAAGCAAAGTTTGTCTTATATGGCAGAAGACAAGAGAGAGAGCGTGTGCGGGGGAACTCCCCTTTGTCAAGCCATCAGATCTCGTGAGACTTACTCACTATCACGAGACTAGCGTCAGATAGACCTGCCCTCATGATTCAGTGCCTCCCACCAGGTCCTTTCCACAACATATGGGAAGTACGGGAGCTACCATTTGAGGTTTGGGTGGGGACACAGCCAAGCCATGTTGCTGTCTATGACGGCTTTCATGTAACAACGTCAGAGTTTAGTAGTTGCAACAGTTGCGTGATGCACCAAGGTTAAAATAGTTACTAGCCAGCCTACTGCAGAAAAAGTTTGCTGACCCCTGGTTTAAAGTATTTACCTTGTGATCCAGTTTATACTACAAATTGTAGAGCAAGTCCTTTATTAAAGATAATGTACACAGTAATTTTTAGCCAGTTAGATCAGAATTATTCCAAAGCAGTAGAACATGAATTCCCAGGAATGGGCATCATAACCTCAGGTTACAGTTTGAGCATGCTGGAAACTGGAAAGAAAATACTTGCACAAGGGCGGGTCATTCCTACCCTGCTCTCAACTCTCTCCTCCATGGCCCTGCCTCACCCACCCTGTGTTGCCGTGTGTACTGGGGTCTTTGTTCTGCTCACTTTTAGGAGATCTCTCTCCTTCTCCCACTAGAACATGAGCTCCCCACTGGAGACACATCTGTCTGTCTCATCTTTTGCCCCATGGGCAGCGAAGGCCCAGCCTTGGGTCATAGATCAGATGCAGGCATGAGGCCCAGATATGGAAGGACTGGCCGTGAGTTCTGGGTCACGCCCCAGCACACTGGCTGGCTTTGAGCGGGATAACCTCCCCTTTCTATTCAACAGCAGTGAGTTTCACCCCCCTCCACCCTCTCTTTTTTTTTCAGTTTTTTAGCTGACATCTATAATTTGGAAAGCCATAAAAATGAATATAGATGAAATATTAGAGGGCGGCAGCCTGAGAAAAGCGTGGACAAAGAGGCTCTCACTGCCTTCAATAGGTCTTAAAACCGCTTTCATCTCCACGCCGCCTCAGCCCAGTGAAATTGATTCATTGACCAAATTGGCCATTTAAAATTCAAAAGCCTAAGCTCGCTCGGTGCAGCTCCCTCCTCTCCAGATTTATGGGGCCGCAGAGAGGCACCCGGGGTGTCTCTAGTTTCTTTTTTAAGGATGATCTACAGTGAGGCAACAGGCCCCTTCTTCCTGGAGAGCACACACTTGCCCACAGCCACAGTCTGAAGCGGGCGGCCGTGCCAGGCACCTGGCTCTTGGGACCACAGGGCACCTTTGCAGGTGCCGTCCTGGGAGCCCTGTCTGTGAGGATGACCTCCCTTCTGACCTCCTGTCCTGGTCAGTTGGAGGGACAAGGACTGGCAGTGCTTCCCAGGAGGAAAGAGGTGGAAAGCAGCCTGGGATCCCAGTCCTTCGCAGCAGCTGCGTGAGCCAGGACTGTTCTACCCGGCCTCCGGGAGCCTGGGAGTGCCCAACCTCTGCTTCTGAACTCACCTTGCTGTCCTGAGCAGAGTCACAGCACCGGGCAGGCCTGCAGGCTGATCCCAGAGGTGACACAGGGCTAGGCATGAACCTCCTGTGCCAAAGAATTTTATGACAACCAGAGGATGCAAGGGTGGGGCCGTCTGAGAAGGAAGTGGGGGTGAGCCCCTCCCCGCTACGTGGGCAGGCGGTGGAGAATGATCAGTCCCCAGGTGGAGTTACACTGCAGGGAATTCCCTCCCTGGTCACATGGGCTCTGGCCACCTCTGCTGGGTAAACAAGCTGCCCCAGCAGAAGTCTGCAGTCTAGAACCATGAGACTTCTCTAGGCTGCAACCGGACAACTGGGAGGGGACATGGGAAAAGGGGACTAGAAAGTGAATAGGTACTCCAGAGCCCCTGTTCGAGAACAGTAGGGCATCCGCCAGCCCAGAATGAAGCTCCCAGGGGACCTCAGTGGCAATAAAAATGGGGATGAGAAAGGTTTGGAACTGTTGTAGCTGCAATCAGGGTTCAGTCTGAGACACGGATTTGTGGCTCAGCCTGAGATCAAGGTTCAGGCTTAGTCTGAGATCAGGATTCAGGGCTCAGCCTGAAATCAGCACTGGGCTCCCTCTGAGATGAGGATTTGGGTTTTGATACGGTTTGGCTCAGTGTCCCCACCCAAATCCCATCTTGAATTGTAATCCCCACGTGTTGAGGGAGGGAGGTGATTGAATCATGGGACGGTTCCCCCAAGCTGTCCTTATGATAGTGAGTGAGTTCTCATGAGATCTGATGGTTTTATAAGTGTCTGGAAGTTCCTCCTTCGCTCTTCTCGCTCCTGCCACCTTGTGAAGAAGGCACTTGCTTCCCCTTTGCCCTCCTTCATGATTATGTTTCCTGAGTGCTCCCTACAAGCCATGTGGAACTGTGAGTCAATTAAACCTCTTTCCTTTATAAACGACAAAGTCTCAGGGAAGTTCTTTATAGCAGTGTGAAAATGGACCAATACAGGCTTAGTCTGAAATCAGGATTCAGGCTTAGTCTGAGATAAAGATTCAGACTTAGTTTGAGATCAGTATTCAGGCTCAGTGTGAGACCAGGGTCCAGAGCTCAATCTGAGGCAGAATTTTTAGGGCTTAGTCTGAAATCAGGATTCAGGCTCAGTCTGAGATCAGGATTTGGACTCAGTCTGAGTGATACCAGTGTTCAGCCTGGGAACAGGATTCAGGCTCTGTCTGACATCAGGATTCAGGCTCAGCCTGAGACCAGGGCCCACCCTTAGTTACTTAGGAGGTCTCAGTTTCAATCTGTGTACAGGATAGCTTTCCTCAGTGTAAAGTGACCTGGCTGTCATTTAATTCGGGAACCCCTGCCTCTGCCCTTCTAGAATGACTTGTCCTTCCCAAGCTTGCTCCTCCGAGCTCTGTTACTGTTCCCCCTGCCAGGTCACTCTTCCTGGGCTGGGTGGAGGCAACCCATAGGACATCACCTGCTTCTCTCAGCACACCCTGCCCATAGTCTGCCTGAACACTGGTCGCTTGTGGGCCCTGCATCCAGCATGGCTGGCACACAACTGGCTCCCTGGGTGTCCACTGAGCACCCTGGGTCCCTGGGGACCATGGGTCAGGTGAGGGGCTTGCTTGAGAGAAGTGAGACAAGGAGGGAGGGCAGCCAAGAAGGGCTCCCTTGGGGAGGGGGCGCAGCAGAGTGATCCACCTGAGAGCTTGGGAACTGGGACATCCAGCTGCACATCCCAGGGCTCCCTGTTCCAGGCCAGCTCCTGAAGGGGCTAAATTCCTGGCACTTCTGTCCTGCGGCAGAGACAGCAGGAGGTCCCAGGGCATTTGGCAAAGAGCTGTGGGCACTGGCAGTCAGAGGTCAGCCCTGTGTACTGAGATGCAGGGGGGCCCTACAAGCCCCAGGCCCTTATCCTTCCAAGCCCCTCATCTCAGGACAGCAGAAGGTCTGCCCACTCCTGGCCACATCCCCAACCGAGGCCCGCCACCGGGAGGCTGCCTGCTCCCCCGCAGTGCTCACTCTGGGTAGAGTCGGGAGCCCCCAGCCCCAGCCCCCTGCAAAGCCCCAAGTCTCCATTTAATTACTCTATGTTATTTTGTAACTTTAATTACACAGTAAGTGACATACTAAAAAACCATCGTTAAAATTTAAGCCTTTGTAATAACACCATTTTATTACATTTTGATGACTTTCTAACTATGATACTTTATTATTCGTTCCATGTTATTTTATGAAGGCGCAGTGAGATTTTTAATATCTAATTACGGTACAGGGTGATCATGAAACATGTCTCATGCAGAAGCTAAACCCTGGTCCCAGGAGCACCTGGTGCCCAGGGAGGAGGAGCCCACCTCGTCTAGGGTCAGGAGGGACCCACGAGGCTGCGGGGGCAGCAGTTTTGCTGTGCATTCTCAAAGGAGCGTGGAGACCGATGGGAATTCTGCAGCCAGACCCACCACATCAGTCAGAGATGTTTCTACAAGATAAGCTGCACATGCGTAAGGTCCTCGGGCTCCTAAGGCTCCCGGGTGGTGGCCCTGGGTGGCCCAGCCTCTCAGGCCACTGCCCCAGAGAGGCCCCACCTCCACTGGACTGCTCCCTGCAGGAGTGACTGTCCTCCAGCAGTGACTCCAAACCCTCAGGACGGCTTCTGGGCTGGGCCTTGACTTCAGGATGTCCCACACAAGGTGCTGGGCAGAGCCTCCCCTCCTGGACTTTAACACCTGGGGGCACCCCAGGGGCTTCTGGTCTCCTAGAAGCAACAACTCAGACTAGGGAGGGGTCACCGCCCCGCCTGAGGCCATCCTTCAAGTCATTGGTGGCCCCAGGAGGACCCAGGTCCCACACCCCGGTCCCCAGCAGACTGAGCGGCTACAGACCTACCTTATGGGTGAGAGGCAGGCGGGTTGGGGAGATCGGCAGGGGGCCTCGGGGGGCAGGAGGGGAGCAAGAGAGGCGGACCGGATGGTCCACTGCACAGGAGCTTCCCACCCTCCACCTTCTCCAGACACTGCTCGGGCGATTTCCGCGGAGAGTCCCACACGGGGTGACTGCCTGCTCAGCATGCCTCCCTCCAGCCTGTCTTGTCTCAGGGACTGGCCTGAGAACTCCTCAGAGGCAGAGGAAGGCCCGGGCCCCTAGGGAGGAGGAATTCTGAAATGCTTGTTGCTGAAGAGGTCCTTTCCCCTGCGTGGCCTGCAAGGTCCTGCTCCTGTGAGCCTTGGCCGCTGGCGGATCACCCGTCTCCCTCCGGTGCAGCGACCCCGTAGGGGCCTCCTCTCTGCCTGTTCTCGGGCCTGGCCGCAGATCTTAGAAGCCTGGAAGGGGTAGATGCCAGGTTTGGGAGCACCCTGGCCCCTCCTAGTCCCTGGGCTTCCCGGCTGGCACTTCACGTTTCTCTGAGTTCCTGCTGGGCCTGGGTCCTGCTCTCGGTCCAGGCCACTGAGTGGCAGCTCTACCCACTGCCACACCTGTCACACGCCAGTGCCCTAAATGTGGTGTCCGGACATAGCCTCTCTCAGGGCTGAGTTGTTGCCATCCTGAGGGCTGAGAAGTAGCATCTCAAGGAGCCCCCTTGTCTCCCATGGCTGACCCATGGAACCCTAGCTCCAGGGGCCAGGGAAGACGCACCAGCAGACTGGAGGCCCCGGCTGGCAGGGCCCAGGCAGCATGGGTGGGGGCCTGGGGCCACTCCACAGGTCCAAGCAGCCTCTAGTTGAGAACCCAGAACATCCCAAGGCAGGCAAGCCAGCAGATCCTTGACCACTGCCCCCTACATCAGCATCACCAACATGGAGCACTCCCTGCCCCGTGCAGG
Source organism: Colobus angolensis palliatus (assembly GCF_000951035.1). NCBI lineage: Eukaryota > Metazoa > Chordata > Mammalia > Primates > Cercopithecidae > Colobus > Colobus angolensis. The sequence continues at coordinate 1,119,318 of NW_012116488.1, forward strand.
ACAGTAGTCCATGCAGCAGTCCCTGACCCTCTGAGAAGTGCTGCCCAGGGCACAAAGAGGTTCCACCCCAGCCAGGATGAAGGGATGGTGCCTTGGCTGTGGCCCTGTCAGCTCCAGAGGGCACCCAGGGCAGAGGCTCGCGGGGTGAGCCAGGGGGAGAGACACTCATGAAGCTGAGTGCTGGGTGGACAGCAGGGCATCTGGGGAGTCCGTGTCATCTCCAGGGGAACGGAGTGTGGCTGTGTTTATTTCCACAGCTGGGCCTGGCGCCTCTCGGGAGCAATCTTCTCTGCGGGAATGAAGTGCCAGCCGCACGGGGCCCCCTCCTTCCAATCCCATGATTGAGTAGCTTTGCTCAAGCCCTGGCAGGATTTGATCATCCTAGAAATGAGATCGCTCGCTCGTCCCACTCGGAGGAAGCTCAATTAACGGCATCAGGTGCGGTCAGCCCTGCATCAGTGCAGGACAGTGGCACCCCTGAGCCATGCAGCAGTGCCAGGCCTGCAGTCCTGACAAGGGGGTATGAGACCCCAGCCCTGAGGCGCTACAGACAGCCCTCTGACAGGTGATTCAGTGTGGGACCACCGCAAAACCACGCAGGCTGGGCAGGCTGGGCACCTCCCACCTTCTCCCGTTTGCCTAAAAGTAAGTGAACATAAAATTGAAAAAATCTGAAAGAGAATGTCTGGGGTGATTCCGGCTCCATGCCTTAGGGGTTTCTTTGTGTCTGGAGGGACCCCAGTGCCTGAAAAGGCTGCCGCCTCCATGACATGGGGCTTTTTAACCAAGAGCAGGCAGGAGGTTCATAGTCAGGGGCCATGGCCGTCCTGGGGCTCATGCAGAAAGGCAGGACCTGCCTTGTTCCAGTCCCCATGCCTGTCCCTGCCTGCATCTTCCAGCACAATCTGCCTGCCCGGGAGCCCCTGACAGGAGCCCGGGGCCTTGGAGTCCCTCCAGTCCTGTGCTAGAGAGACCCTGTGCTCTGGTCCAGGCGTGCAGGGCCACTGGTGTGGGGGCTCAGCCCCTCTGCTCCTGGTGCGGCGCTGCCTGTGGGCAGGGGGTCAGGGCGGGCTCTGGCATTGAGGGTTCCCTGGGGAAGGGCTGCAGAGGGGCCAGCCGAGGCCTGTTGAGGAGACAGTTCCCATGAGAAGTCTTAGCCGCCTTTTCAAGGTGCCGGGCACAGCGGTAGGACGGCTTTCATTTTAAGCGACTGACCCTCAGTTTCCTCCTCTGTAAGATGTTGATTCTGCTGCTTCATGCCTCCCAGGCTTTTGATCAATGCAGAATTCAAAGGTTTTCAGTACATCTATAGAGCTTCACCATCAAACCATTACCATCATCTGATGTTAGAACCTTCTCACCACCCGCAAAAGAAACCCCCATATCCATCGCGGCCACTTCCCATCCACCCCACCCCCAGCCCCTGGCGACCACGAAGCTACTTTCTGTCTTCAGCAGGTTTGCCTGTTCTGGGACTGTTCTGTTTGCTTGTTCAGGACCATTTGCTATGTGGCGTTTGTGATCGGCTGCCTTTACCCAGCGCCGTGTGCGCAGCCCCTGTTAGTGTGTGGTCGGTGCCTCACTCTGCTGGCTGCCAAATCACACTGAGGGTCTCCCAGGTTCCTGCTGGGTTCCGCCCAGTGGCTGCAACCTTCTACATTCCCACCAGCGGCAGGTGAGGCTCCAGTTCCTCCATGTCCTTGCCAACACTCGCTATTTTCCCAGAGAGCAGCTGGGGCTGTGGCCATCTCCTGCCTCCAGGATCCCAAGCCTGTTTCACCTGCATTTCCAGCATAGCCTGCCTGCCCAGCAGCCCTCATGGGAGTCCAGGGCCTTGGAGTCCCTCCTGTGACCCTTCCTTCCCTCCCTCCTTCCATCCCTCCCTCCCTCCCTCCCACCCACCTTCCTTCCTTCTTTCTTTCCTTCCCTCCCTCCTTCCTTTCCCTCTTCCCTCCCTCCCTCCTTCCATCTCTCCTTCCCTCCTTCCATCCCTCCTTCCCTTCTTCCTACCTGTCTCCCTCCTCCTTCCTTCCTTCCTTCCTTCCCACCCTCCTGCCCTCCTTCTTTCCTTCCTGCCCTCCCTCCCTCCTTCCTTCTTTCCTCCCTCCCTCCTTCCTTCCCCCTTCTGCCCTCCTTCCTTCCTTCCTGCCCTTTCTTCCTCCTTCCTTCTTCCCTCCCACCCTCCCTCCTTCCTTCTTTCCTTCCTTCCTTCCTTGCTTCCTTCCATCCTTCTCTCCCTCCCTCCTTCCAACCCTTCTTCCCTTCTCCCTCCCTCCCTCCTCTCTTCCTTCCCACCTTCCCTCCTTCTCCGCCTCCCTCTTTCCCTTCCTACCTCCTTCCCTTCCTTCCCCTCTTCCTTCCTTCTTTCTTTCCTTTCTTCTCTCCCTCCCTCTCTCCTTTCTTCCCTCCTTCCCCTCCTTCCCCTTCTCCTCTTCACCATCCTAAAGGGTGGGAAGTGGTGTTGCTGTGGTTTTGGTGGGTTCTCTAGTGACTAATGGTGTTGAATCTTCTCATGTGCTTGCTGGCCATTTGTAGGTCTTCTTCGGAGAAATGTCTTTTCAACTCTTATGCCCGGTGCCTGGTTGGGTTGTCTTTTTGCTGCTGACATGTAGCTCCTAGGAGTTTAGTGAGACTTGAATGTAGGGCTAAGAGAGGGCTCACAGCAAGAACTCAAGCTCTGGGCTCTGGAGGCACACGCTGTGTGTGAGGGGACCGTCTTGACCTCCCTGGAAGACATGGAGCCAGGAGCCCTGTTCACTTCTCTTGGATCCACCAATGCCAATTCCTGTCTTGTCGCCTCCTCCGTCCCTGGCTCCCTAGAGGCCCTGGTACCTGAGTGCAGGAAGCAGCTCCTCTCTCTCCAGGCTTTCTGAGGTTTGTCCACACTTTGCAGAAAAGGCAGGGCCGGCCCGACTCCAGGGTGGCCACTGACCAGGCGTGTGACTCTTATCACTGGGAGAGGGGTTGACACCTCCGATAGCATTGTTTGCCTGACAGTCTGAGAGTCGCCTCTGACCCCAGGCTCTCTGCAGAGGCAGAAAACACAAATGAACCTAGAGGTAGTTACCTGCAGAGCCGCCGAGGGGAAGCCGATGGGCTGATGAATGCTCAAGCAGCTTCCAGACACGCCTGACGCCGGGGAGGAGGGCTGGGCCTTGGCTTGCCCCCAGCCACCCTTGGCGCTGCCCCCAGGGACACTGACCGGGTTCTGTGCCTGGGTGTCCAGGCATGTTTGAACAGACAGCTTTCCTATTCCCAGGTCCTAGGCCTGAGGGCTTCCACCAAGGACCCTGCTGGTCCCGGAGGAGGAGGCTGCCCTGATGGCTAAGCCCCACGGAGCTGCCAGCCTCGGGGACACTCAGGCGGGGCTGTGTACTGAGCCGGTGTTAAGAAGGCCTCTGCCATCCCTGGAGAGCCGACCTGTGCCTCTCTGCTTGTTTACAACATGGCCGTTGATGGAGGGACAGGGGCAGGAAGGGAGGCCCCTCTCCTGGGTGCCCCAGCCCTTCCCTGCCTTCACAGTTAGGGGCCCTCCAGCCGGCTCCTGCACACGCCCAGGCCCGGCCTCTCTTCCCAGGCCGGGCCTGGGTCAGAGGGTGCCTGCTGCCTCAGCTTGAGGGCCAGGACACTCATGAGGCGGCAGTCCCCAGGCAGGTCACTCCCACTGTGGCCTACTCCTTGCTTCTGTCAGTGGCTTTCCACCCTCTGCCCTTCCCCACCTGCGTGGTCCCCTTGACCGGCTTCCCCACAGAGGCCACAGCTGCTGTCTGCCTGCACGTGGTCTCCCTGCCATGCTACTGCCCATGCTTCTGCCTTCGTCACCATCACTGGGCCTCGTGGGGCCTGTGGGGACCAGACGCCGTGGCCTCCCCTCTGTGCTCAGCTGCCTCCCACTGTGGGCCTTTTGGGAAACCCTGCCGGCCGCCTGAGCAGTACGGTCTCATATTCCGCAGCTGAGTCGACCTTCCTGATTCACGGAAGTGAATGAACTCATTCTAATTTATTATCTCTTTAGAGACTCCATGTCCAAAATCAAGCACATTCTGCACACCGGGACGGGGGCTTTCCCATAGGAATCTGGAGGGACCCAGCTCAACCCCTCCGTTTTCAGTTTCAGGGTTATTTTTCCTGATTCCACAAACAATGCTGTGGGTAGAAACATGCTTGTTCTTACATCTTGGCAGATTAGTGCCTTCATTTCTACAGAAACAAGCTCAAGGACTCTGTAAGGGGCTGAGCTGGGTCCCTGCAGTTTCCTACGCTAAAGCCCCCACCCGGGTATGCAGAATGTGACTGTGTTTGGAGATGGGGTCTCTAAAGAGGTAATAAATTAAAATGAGTTCATTAGGGTGGACCCTAATCCTAGTTTCCCTGTAAGAACAGGAGATTAGGACACATGTGCGCGCACACGCACGAACAACTATGTGAGGACCCAGGGAAAAGACCACGTCACATGCCCAGGAGGGAGGCCTCAGGAGAAAGCAGCCCCGCCGCCGCCTTGACCTCAGACCTTCAGCCGCCGAGAGCATGTGAGAACCGCTTCCTCCCGTGAAAGGCACCATCTGCGCCGTTATGCTGTGGCTGCCCAAGCGGACACTACAGATTGGGATTTGGGGGTTAAAAAGCATAGACAGTGTTTCTTTGAACTGACATTTCTAGATAACTTTCCAAAAATGCTGCCAAATGTCCGCTTCCCAGCAGTAGCGATGCACACTCTCTCTTCTAAGAATCCTCCCCTGCAATCGGTTCTGCTGCCCTTTCCTTTTAATTTGCTGAGCAAGCGGGTTTTAAGTGACAGCTCCTTGTGGCTTTAACTTGCATTTCACTGATTACTGGTAATTTTGAACATTTCTTATATGATGTTAGCCATTTGGATTTACTCTTTTGTGAATGTGTATTTTTTTTTTTGACCCTTTTCCTATCGGAATTTTTTTTCTCAATTTGTAAGCACTTTTCATATCTTACTGATAATAGCTTTCTCACTGCTGTTTTCATCACAAATCACTTTTTGTTTTCCTTTTTTTTTTTTTTTTAAATTTTCTGAGATGGAGTTTCATTCTTGTTGCCCAGGCTGGAGTGCAGTGGTCTGATCTCAGCTCACTGCAACCTGCACCTCCCGGGTTCGAGCGATTTTCCTGCCTCAGCCTCCCAAGTAGCTGGGATTACAGGCGCCCGCCACCACACTCAGCTAGTTTTGTATTTTTTAGTACAGATGGGGTTTCACCATGCTGGCCAGGCTGGTTTTGAATGCCTGACCTCAGGTGATCCACCTGTCTTGGCCTCTCAAAGTGCTGGGATTACAGGCCTGAGCCACCGCACCCGGCCCACTTTTTGTTTTTCTAAACTGATACTTTGTCTGTTGACTTGGTCTTAGGTATCTATTCATAGATGAGTTTTAAACTGTTTCATAGTCCATCACCCTTACACTTTCTTCTAAGAATTTCTGAGCTTCCAGTCTTGCTTAATTAATGAGGCACCCTTGTCCTAGATGGCACGGTCTTCCAGATTTTCTTGCAGTATTTTTATTTTATTTTACTTTCTTTGACATTTAAGTCTTTAATCTACTTAGAATTTAGTTTTGATTAAGATGAAGGAGTGGATCCACTTTTGTTTTCTTCTAGATGGCAGTGGGTGTGCTAGACCATTAATTAAATGGTGCTTCCATTCACCCCATTTACCCTGAAACAGATGAAGCTTGATCTTACCTTCTTGCTTATCCTGAGGTCGTTTTCTGGTTTCCTGTCCCATCTCGTGGGGTGCTGTCAGTGTGTGTACAGTGGCAGGGCTGTCTCATCTTGCATGAGTACTTATCCTCCCATAAAAATGTCCATATAATTCTACCCAACAAGGCCACACCAAAACCCCTAAGACTCTGTTGGGAATCTAATGAAATGGCACCTGACTAAAAGATACATTTCAGGAGAATTGACATTTTTAAATTGAAAGTTCTTATCCAGAAAAATGTGTCTGCTTTGTGTCTTTAAATAAGAGTTTATCATTTTTTTTTCCCCATAGGGATTGTGTCAGTCAGGTTCTGACCTGGAAACCAGAAATCACTCTGGATCTTTCAAGCAGAGGGAATTTAATGCGGGGAGCTGGTTGTAGGGGTTACTCTGGATGGCGGGGAGGTCACCCGTCATATTGAGACTCTCAGCCCCATTTGGGACCACGGAGAAAGGGGCTTTCAGGTGGAAGCCCACAGCCACCGAGGAGACCCAGCTGCAGCTGGAGGTGCCACTGGAACAGAGAGAGAGAGAGGAGGGCCTCGTGTGTCTTTTCATCCCCCCCTTCCATCTTGGGTCAGCACCGCCCATTGGCCAAATCTGCTGGGAGACAGAAGGGAAGGGAGCCTGGAGTATGGAGCAGGGCAGGACAGGAAGTGGCTCCGAGTAGCAGTGGGCAGATGCTGGGCACATAGTTCCTGGGTCTTGTTCCATTGCTCCCTAAGTAGCTCACGGTTTTGTCACTGTTGTGAACAGACTGATTCTTCCCCTTTCCAGATGCCTATCATTTGAAAAGAGATAATGCATTGGTTTCTGCCTAATTGTATGACATCATCTCAACCTATCACATTTTCTTTTTAATTCTAATTTTAAAATACAGTATCTGGGTTGTGAAAACTAATAGCTATATCTTTTCCACTGCTTAAAGTATGTGTTTCATTTTTTTGGCCGTTTGCATCTGCTTGAACCCTCAGTGCAATGTCAAATTAGAATGGTGGGCCTCCCTTGCTAAGTTCTGGTTTTAATTGTATTCATTTGGTGTTTCATTATTTGGATATCATCTGTGTCAGGTGGCCAAGTCATCCCTAAAGGGTGCGTGGCGGCGGCTGTGAGGTCAGCAGGCTTCACTCCCATAGACCTGGCTGCCAAAAAGACAGCAGCCGAGAGGATTCAAGACAGTTTATTACTCAGACAGACAGCAAAGCCACGACCAGTGTGGTGTCAGGTCCCAGTGTCCCTAATCCACAGGTCGACTAGACAGAAAGGTTTGGTGATGGCCGACTTGAGTGGTGGGTCACTCTGCCATTGAGGAGTCCCCTCTAAACTACGGCCAAGCATTTGTACAGACTACACCGAAGCCGGCAGCTCCACAAGACAGGGGAGTGGAGAGGGAGAGCTTTGTGCTCAACAGAAACCCGGGAGATGGATGAGCAACCCTTGGAGACATTCTCACACGGATCGGGGGCTGCCCTCGCTGACTCCTCCCCAGCCTAATCTCCCCTTGCTTCAGGAGGAATCACTCCCAGGACTCAGCTTAGACTGTGGCCAAGCCTCCTCTAGGAGGCCTATAAGGAGATGTGCAACATGGTAGGGGCACCATGGGAGAGCCATTCCCCTACAAACAGCTGCTGGGTTTAGAGATCTGTTTTTTAATAGTTTCTTTTTAGTATTACTTTTCTCAAGATTTTTTTGCAGGACAGATTGCTGAATTTCCTCAAATGCTTTTTCTGGGTCTATTGATGGGATCGTATGGTCAATGGATACACTAAATTTTGTAGCTGGTTTCTTGGTATTGAACTACCCTTGCATTCCTGAAAACCAATACATAATACTTGGTCATAGCGGATTTTTAGAAATATATTTCTGGATTCTATTTGCTAATGTTTTATTCAGATTCTTTTTACATGCGTATAGTGAGTCAGTTTATAGTTATCTTTTTCTGTTCTCTTTTAATAATATGATTAAAGTTTCACATATACAATTAAAATTTTCCATCTTTTCCCATGTCCCAGAATGTTCAAAACGACATTGAAATTATTTGTACTATTATATAGAGACAGCCAGCTTTGACCTTTTTAAACCTGGTGACTTTTTTTAAAAAAAGAAACAGTTTCATCAAGGTACAATGTGCACACCATGTGAGTCACCTAAAGTATTCACATGGATGTGTTTCAGTATATTCACAGGGTTGTGCAGCCATCATCATAATCTAACTTTAGAACATTTTTGTTTCTCATAAAAGAAATCTGTTATCCATTAACAGTCACTCATATTCCTCTCTGCTCACTTCCGAGCTCTAAGCAAATTGTAATCCGTTTTCTGTCTCTATGGATTGGCCTGTTTTAGACACTTCATTACAAATGCAATCCTATAATATGTGGTTCTTTGCTACCAACTTCTTGTGCTTAGCTTGTTTTCAAGGTTTATCCCTGTCAATATTTTGTGGAATGTATTGGTATTTCATTTCCTTTTCATTGCCAAATAATATTTCGTTGTGCTGATATAATGCATTTTATTTATTCATTTATCAGTTGAAGAATATTTGAGTTACTTCAGTTTTTGCCTATTATGAATAGTGCTGCTATGAAAATTTGCATGTAAAAATTGTGGGCATGTGTTTTCATTTCTCTTGGGTATATACACTTAAGAGTGGAATTACCAGGTCATACGGTAAATCTATGTTGAACATTATAAGAAATTACCAACCTATTTCCAAAGCAGCCGCAGCATGTTGCAACCCCATCAGCTTCCAGTTCCTTCATATCCTCATCTGCAGCTGTCATTGTCTGTCTTCTCTACCCTAGATGTCCTCAGGATGTGGAGTAGAATCTGGTTGTGGTTTTGGTTTGTACCTCCCTGATGAGGAAAGATATTGAACAGCGTTTCACGTGCTTATTGACCTTTTGTATATTTACTTTGAAGAAATGTCCTTTGTCCCCTTTTAAATGGTATTGTTGTCTTTTTGTTATTGAGCTATAAGAATTTTTAAATATATAGTGGATATAAGGCCTCTACCCGATATGTGATCTGAAAATATTTTCTCCAATTCTATGGTGTTGTACTTTTGCTTTCTTGATGGTCTTATTCGTAGCATAAAAGTTTAAATTTTGATATGGCCCAGTTTATCTATTTCTGGTTGATGTTTTCGTTTATGCTCTTGGTGTCCTATTTAAGAAACCATTGCTTAACCCAAGGTCATGAAGATTGACTTTTATGTGTTGTTCTGAGAATTTTGTAGTTTTAACTCTTTTGTCTCATAGACATTGAGGTTTATGATTCATTTTGAGTTTTAATTTTTGTGTATGGTGTGAGTTAGGAGTTATTCATTCTTTTGCCTGTGGAAATATAGCTGTCCCAGTGCCATTTATTGAAAAGACTCTTCTTTCCCCCACTTAACTGTCTCAGCAATAGAAAGCCAGTTGACTATGAATGAAAAGATTAATTTCTGGACTCCCAATTCTATTCCATTGATCTGTGTGTCTGTCTTCATGACAGTATCACATTGTCTTGATTACTGTCGCTTTGTAGTAAATTTTGAAATCAGGAAGTGTGAGTCTCTCAGCTTTATTCTTTCTTTTCAATTTGTTTTCTTTGCTATTCCAAGTCCCTTGTGTTTCCAAATGAATTTTAGAGTCAGTTTGTCAATTTCTATAAAACAGTCAGCTGGGATTTTGATAGGGATTGAGATGACTCTGTAGGTCGATTTGGGCAGTACTGTCATTTTAACAATATTAAATCTTCTGACCTATGAACATGATATGTCTCCATTAATGTTGATTGTTTTCAGTTTATTCCAACAATGTTTATAGTCTTCAGTGTACAAGGTTTACACCTATTTTGTTTAGTTTTGAATGCAATTATTAACGAATTTTTGTCCTAATTTTATTTTCAAAGTGTTCATTTCTCGTGTGTAGAAATATACTGATTTTTGTCTTAATATGTTAATCCCATATCCTTCAAATTTGTTTAAGCCATTTATTAACTCTAATAATTTTTATTTTATGGATTCTTTGGGGATTTTTAAACATACAAAATAATATTATTTACAAACAGAGATAGTTTTACATCTTCTTTTCTAATCTGAATGCTTTTATTTTATTTTCTTGCCTAATTGTCCTGGCTAGAAACTCCAGTACAATGTCAGATAGAAATGGCAACAGCAGACATCCTTGTCTTATTCCTGTCTGTAGAGGGCAAGGCTTTAAATCTTCCACCATTAGGTATGAAGTTTGCTGTAAGTTTTTTGTACATACTCTGTTTTTGTTTTGAGATGGTGTCTTGCTCTGTCATCTAAGTTGGAGTGCAGTGGCGCGATCTTGGCTCACTGCAACCTCCGTCTCTCGGGTTCAAGCAATTCTCCTGCCTTGGCCTCTTGAGTAGTTGGGATTACAGGCATCTGCCACCATTCCCAGCTAATTTTTGTATTTTTAGTAGAGACAGTGTTGGTCAGGCTGGTCTCAAACTCCTGACCTCGTGTCCACCCACCTCAGCCTCCCAAAGTGTCGGGATTACAGGTGTGAGTCACTGCATCTGGCCATGTACATGAATTTTATTGAATTGGGGAAGTTCCCTTTTATATCTGGTTTGTTGAATTTTTTATCAAAAAATGTTGCTTGTTAAATAGTTTTTTCTGCATTGAGATGATAATATGATTTTTGTCTTTTATTCTATTAATACGGTGTGTTACATTAATTGACTTTTTAATGATAAATTAACCTTGTACTCCTGGGATAAATTCTACTTGGTCATGATACATAATCCTTTTTGTATGTTGCTGGATTTAGTTTGCTAGTATTTTTTTTTTTAAAGAATTTTCCCATCTCTATTCAGAAGAGAATTCACCAGAGTTATTTTTTTTGTTATGATATTTTTGTCAGAATTTTGTATCAGGTTAATACTGAACTTATAGATTGATATTAATTCTATGAACATTTGGTAGAATTTGGCAGTGAATCTAGGACCTGGGCTTTCCTTAACACGAAGTTTTGTTTTGTTTAGTTTTGTTTTTTAATTATAATTCAATCTCTTTACTTGTTAGAAGTCTATTAAGGTTTTCTATTTTATCTTGAACCAGTTTCAGTAGTTTTCTCTTTCCAAGAATTTGTCTATTTCATCTGAATTGTCTAATTTGATGGCAGACTGTTGTTTATAACATTCCCTTATTTTCCTTTTTATTTCTGTAAAGTCAGTCATCTTATAGATTTTAGTGGCTTGAGTCTTCTCTCTTTTTTTTCTTGGCCAGTATAGCTAAAGATGTGTCACTTTTGTTCATCTTTTCAAAGAACCAAACCTGTGTTCAAAAGAACAAAACTTTAGGTTTTGTTGACTTTATTGGTTTATATTCTTTATTTCCTTTATTTCTCCTCTAATCTTTATTATTTCCTTCCTTTTGTTTTCTTTGGGTTTAGTTTACTCTTGCTTTTCTACTTTCTGAGATTGGAAGGCTAGGTAATTAATTTGAGATCTTTTTTCTTTTAAAATATAGATACAGGTATAAATTTTCTCTGAGCATCTTTATTTGCTTTTTTGCATCTCGTAAGTTTTAGTATGCTGTGTTTTCATTTTTATTCATCTAAATGAATTTTCCAATTTCCCTTGAAATTTCCTCTTTGACACATTAGTTACTTAGAGGTATATTATTTCCCACTATTTGTGAATTTTAAATTTGCTTTTATTATTGATTTCTAATTTAATTTCATTGTGGGTGGAGAAAATATTTTGTATCATTTAAATAATTTTAAGTTTATTGGGATGTGCTTAATTGTCTAACACAAGACAATTGTGTTTAATGATCTATCCCAAAGAATGTTCCATGTGTACTTGAGAAGAATATGTATTCTATGGTTGCTGGTGGCATATTCATTGGTGTTTTTTAGGTCTAGCTGTTTACAGTGTTGTTCAATTCCATTTCCAAATTGGTCTTCTGCTTTAGTTGTTCTATTCATTATGGAAAGTGGGGTATTAAAGTCCATAACTATTACTGTTGAATGATCTATTTCACATTTCAGTTCTGTCAGTTTTATCTCAAATGTTTGTGGGCTCTCTTGCTAGTTGCATGTATGTTTATAATTGTTATATCTTCTTTATGAATTAACCCTTTTCTCATTGTGAAATGTTCCCTTTTATCTCTAGTAACTTTTTGTTCATTTTTTTTTGACGGAGTTTTGCTCTGTTGCCCAGGCTCGAGTGCAGTGGTGTGATCTCGGCTCACTGCAACTGCTGCCTCCTGGGTTCAAGCAATTCTCCTGCCTCAGCCTCCCAAGTAGCTGGGATTACAGGTGCCTACCACTATGCCTGGCTAATTTTTGTATTTTTAGTAGAGACAGGGTTTCGTCATCTTGGCCAGGCTGGTCTCAAACTCCCGACCTTGTGATCCACCTGCCTCAGCCTCCCAAAGTGCTGGGATTACAGGTGTGAGCCACCGCACCTGGCCACTCGTTTGTTTTAAAGCCTATTTTGTCTGATCATAGGAAAGCCACTCCAAGTCTTTTATAATTGTTGTTTATGTGGTATATTCTTTTCTACCCTTTCTTTCAACCCATTTTTATCTTTGCATGTAAAGTGTATCTCTTGTAAAAAGCATGTAGTTCGATCTTTTTTTTTTAAATTTTGTATTTTTTTTTGGATGGACTCTTGCTCTGTCACCCAGGTTGCAGTGCAGTGGTGTGATCTTGGCTCACTGCAACCTCTGCCTCCCAGGTGCAAGTGATTCTCATGCCTCAGCCTCCCAAGTAGCTGGGATTACAGGCATGTACCACCATGCCTGGCTAATTTTTTTGTATTTTTAGTAGACATGGAGTTTCACTGTGTTAGCCAGGATGGTCTTGATCTCCTGACCTTGTGATCTGCCCACCTCGGCCTCCCAAAGTGCTGAGATTACAGGCGTGAGCCACTGTGCCCGGCCTCCATCTTTTAAAAATTCAATCTGACAATCACTGCCTTTTGATTGGATTGTTTAATTCTTTCATATTTAATGTTGTGATTGATATAGTTAGATTGACATTGGACATTTTACCTTTTTCTATAGGTCGCTTTTCATCTTTGTTACATGAATTCTCCTTTATTGTTTTATTTTGTATTAAGTAGATATTTTCTAATGCAACACTAGATATCACTAATTTCTAATTTCTTAAATAATTTTTATATTGTATTTTGAGGTTTTTTTTTTTTTTGCTGTTTCCCTAGGGCTTACAGTATGTATCTTAATATATCAGGTTTATACTGACTTATTTCCAGAGAAATATAGCTTTACTCTTACATTCCTCAATTCTCTTCCCAGTTTTGATGCCATTTAGAGGCCCAACAATACTCCTGTATATCACTTATATTGTTTTATGTAATTAATTTTTAACTAAGGCAAGAAAATAAAGGGAAAGTATGCAATTATGCAGTCTTTTGTAATTACCTATATAAGAACCTTTACTGACGTTTTTATTTATTTGTGAGAATTTGAATTACTGTCTTGTGTTGTTTGCTTTCAGTCTGAAGAACTTCCTTTAGTATTTCTTGTAAGACAGATTTGCTGGCAATAAATTATCTCAGTTTTTATCTGAAAATGTCTTTATTTCACCTTTATATTTCAAGATGGTTTTGCTGGAAATAAGATTTTTGGTCGACAGTGTTTTGTCTTTTGACACTGACTATTTCATTCCACTGCCATCTGGTTTCTATTATTTCTAATGAATTTAGTTGTTAATCTTGTTGGTGTCCCTTTGCATGAATTGTTTTTTTTTTTTTTTTCTTGCTGTGAGGACTAAATGGGGACCGTTTTTCTCTTGCCCAAATACCTATCTAAGGGGACTGAGGAGTCATGCTCTACAAACCATAAAAATCTCATCAGACAGGTTTTTGTTAAATGTGGCTTGCTTTCCACTTGACTTTGGTATAATATCACATGACAGCAGACTCTAAAGGAAATATTAATAAAAATATTTTACCACAAAATATATTTCTTTAACGTACTTTGCAATGGCTGCCACTGTGCCAAGAGATTAAAATGGCCCTGCAAAGCCATCTCTTATGGGGACAATTTGCAGCTATAGAGAATCTCCATGAATATAACCAGGTATTTTCCCTTCCAGGTTTTCTCAGATCTCAGAGAGATTAATGGAGAGCCTGACACCTTTAAAATCTGAAAAGAGTCATTCACCAGCTATTACATCTCTGAGAACTGCCACCCATGAGGCTTCATCTGCATAATAAGAACCTGGCCTCCAAAACTCCCTAATCTTAACTCAGGCATTCCTTTCTACTGATTTCAAGTCCTTAGACAATAGCTTAACTCTCTCAACCAACTGGCAACTGAAGAATCCTCTAAACCCATCTATGACTTGTAAGCCCCAATTTGAGATGTCCCGCCTGTTCCGGCCAAACCAATTGCATCCTTCTCATATCGATTTATTATTTTACCTGCAATTCCTGTCTCCCTGAAATGTGAAAAACCAAACTATAACCCGACCACCTCAGGCACACTTTCTCAGGACCTCCTGAGATTGTGTAACCTGGGCCATAGTCACACATGTTGGTCCAGAATAAACCTCTTTAAATATATTTTCGCAAAATTTGGATTTTTCTGACATCAACTGCTTTCAAAATTTTCTGTTTGTGTTTGTCTCTAACATTTTGATCATGATGTGTTTGGGTGTGTTTCTCTTTGTTTTTATCCCACTTGCCATATTCAGCTTCCTGGATGTGAGGCTGGTATTTTTCATCAGATTTGGAAAGTTTTTAGCCGTTGTTTCTTTGAGTACTTTTCCTGTCTTCTATTTCTCCTTTCCTCTGGCACTCCCAATACATGCAGGTCAGGGTGCTTAGTGGTGTTCCACATTTCACGGAAGCTCTGTTAGTTTTTTTCTATCTATTCTTCAAATTGAATACTTTGTATTGATTTGTCATTAAATTAGTTTATTATCTCTTCTGCCAATTCAAATCTACCATCAAGCATCTCTAGTAAATTTTCCACTTTAATCATTATACTTTTAATCTCCAGAATTTCCATTGGCACTCCAGTCACAATAAGTGCACCCAGTGCCCACATCTTGGTTTCTAATACCTTTCTCCGATAAAAGGAATCAGAAATCCTTAGACAACTGGCTGATTCTAGGGCTAGGGTAGGGATTATCCAAGAGGAGCCTAGAGTGTCGTGTAGTGCCAGGAGGTAAAGAAGTGTTTAAAAACCCCATAAGAATGAGATTATGCCAGAGGGACACAGGAACCAACTGGAAGAGCTCCCAGTAGCCAAAGCTGGAATAATCTGAGCATCAAAATTAAGCACATGCAATGCAAAATAGGAGATCGAGACCATCCTGGTCAACATGGTGAAACCCCACCTCTACTAAAACACACACAAACACAAAAATTAGCTGTGCGTGGTGGTGGGCGCCTGTAGTCCCAGCTACTTGGTCAGCTGAGGCAGGGGAATCACTTGAATCCGGAAGGTGGAGGTTGCAGTGGGCCGAGATTGTGCCACTGCACTCCAGCCTGGGTGACAGAGCGAGACTGTCTCAAAAAATAATAATAAATGAATAAAAATAAATGTTCACGAATCCTTACTAATATATGTGTGTGCATATATGTATATATACATATATATCTATAAAGTGGTATATATATGCATATGTATTTCTAATGTAGATTGCCTAGTGATACTTTTATCTACATTATCGTAAAGCAATCTACATATTTATGAGTAAGCCTTGTAAGTCTTCCAAGTTGCTGCCACTCTCAACCTCTTTCTACTTCCCCGTGTCTGGAGCAGGGAGGACTCAGCCCACCCAGGAGCCAGCATCCCTTTCAGAAGAGGTGGGTAGGTTGATTTGAGAAGGGAGGGACACAGCCATGCTTCCAGCATCCGTCTTCCACGATTTAAAGTGGAAAGTAATATCAGATGCCCCAAGTCTCTGCCCTTGACTTGAAAGAAAGGGACCAGTGCCACTAGGAGGGCCAGGTGGCCAAAACCACCTGCCTCTGGAGCTGTTCAAGGAAGTTATACCTCCAGTCTGTCAAGGACGATGTGTCTCTAAACATCAGTCAGTTAATATTTTGCGAGTCACAAATTCTGCAACGAAGTGACATAAAGGGATAGCTTTTCTCTCCCACAGCAGTGACCGGTCAGGGACCACTGGAGCAGAGTAATGAGAATAGCTGAAGGAGACACCCGGGGATGCTCGGAGCCGCCCCCCGGAGCACGGTCCAGACACCTCCACGGCGAGTCCTGGTGTCAGGAGCAGGCGAGGGGAGGCCCAGGGAATAACCAATGAATCACAACATTGTAAGTCATTTTAAAACCAATTTATCTGCCAGCTCCTCCTTCCTTTCTTCCTCCATCAGCTCACCCTCAGCCTTGTGGCGGGCGTGTGAGTGAGTCAGACACGCTCCTGTGGCCTCGGATGCCATCCTCAGCCTCATGACTCCCAAATCGTTTTTATGTGCTGCTGACCTATGGCTATGTCTGACCACTGCCCCTGTCAATGGTACCCCTAACTTCAGTGTGTGAATTCAAGTTGCATCCTCTGCCCTGGAACACACCTTTTCCTTTCGGGGTGGGGGACATTGAGCAGAGGAAAGAAATATAACACAAGAGATGTCAGGAGTCCAGTCACGGCCCTGCCCACCCCATTGCTAGTCCCCATCGTCTGGGACACCCGAGTCATTGGAGGGCAGCAAGGAACGCAGTGGGTGCTGTGCTGGGCTGATGGTGTTGTGGGTGCATTGTCCTACAGGCAGAGTGGATGACAGCCACTCAGAGGACGCAGGCCCTGCATTCCGGCGTTGGGAGAGAATGCACTTGGAAAACCCAGAGAGGCCCTCAGATCCCTAGCCCAACAGTCACCAGGTTGCCTATTTGGTGGAACAGATGTGCATGCATCAACCTCTTTGCTCTGGAGAGAAATACGTCCTCCTATTCCCTGGGTCGGTTACTATTTTGATGGAACTACTCCCCTGTAGGAGGCTTTTTGGTAATAGATACCTGGATAATGGCTCCAGTCTCTTCCTAGAATTTTTTGTCCATTGAGCTATGTGTATATGTGGGGGTGGCGGTCATCAACAAGAGCCAGTGGTCAGCAGAGGGTGGGCACAGGGCCAGCCTGGGTGGCTACACCAGGGGTGAGGATGGGGAACCGGTTGCAGAATCAGTTATGATCAAGCAGGCTTTGTCCTGGGAACATAAGCATAAAGCATCGCTAGGCAATCCACTTTTATCATCAGCCTCATCAGCAGGTCTCAGGAGAGAAGCTTATGGTCATCTCAGAAGATGTAGCCCAGGTTTATTTCACCCTCCTTCCCAGCAGAGGCTCTAGATAACAAGAGCTACAAGGATGACCTTAGCCTGGTAAAAGACCACCACGGCCAGCCGGTATCAAACCTCAAGCTTCCTGCGAAACTCCAGATGCAGTCCCATCAAAGTGGAAAGCAGGGAGTTGACTCTCTCATAGCCATCACTCAGTGTGGTCTGGTGATCCAGCCAACGTTACAAGACAAGATGGAAAAAGAGGGGTGAGGGTTGGAAAGGAGGAGACATAAATTTTTATATTTTTTGGGTAGACAATATAACTTTCTACATAAAAAATTTTTAAGACTTTACAATGAGAGCTAATGAGGTTTAATATAAGAAGATATGAAAGTCCACAGCATGGCTATGCAATAGCCAACACTAATTGGAGAATGTAATAGAAAAAAACACACCATTCGCAATAGCAATAAAACACTAAGGTATTTAGAAATAAGTATAATAAAGATGTGGGACATCTTAAATGAGAAACTAATAAAATTTTATTAAGGGCTATAGACAAAGATTTAACTAATTGGAAGGCTACATCATGAATGTAAAAACTCAGTTTCAAATGTTCAGTTCTCCTGTAAAATAATCAATAAATTAAATGCAATTTCATTAAAATCCTAGCAGTGTTTTCTCATGGCACCTGATAAGGTGGATTATTCCTTCACATGGAATAGCAGAGGACCAAGGATGATGAAGACAGGTTTGAAGAAGAAGCAGAGGGTAGAGATATTTTCTCTGACAAATAGCCAGAGATTTCCTCTAGAGTTTTGATAAAGGCTATTCAAGAATAAACAGATCAGCGGAACAGAACAGAAAGGCAAAAGCAGACCTTCACAGAGTGGAAACCTGGGACACACCACAGGGATCCATACGTCAACAGGAACGGGGGTTTGTTGGTCAAATGCCACTGATAGAAAGGTAAAATATTCGTATTATTATCTAACACTACACTGGTAATAAAGTTCAGATGGGTTAAAATCCTACATACGAAATGCAAAGCTTTAAAACATTCAGAATAAACTATAGTGAAATAGGTTTATGATGTCAAAATACAGAAACGTTCCCTGTTTTTCTGAAATGGAGTCTTGCTCTGTTGCCCAGGCTGGAGTGCAGTGGCTCACTGCAACCTCCACTTCCCAGCTTCCAGTGATTCTTCTGCCTCAGCCTCCTGAGTAGCTGGGATTACAGGCACACGCCACCACATGGGGCTAATTTTTGTATTTTTAGTAGAGACGGGTTTCACCATAGTGGCCGGGTTGGTCTTGAACTCCTGACTTCAAGTGATCCACCTGCCTCGGCATCCCAAAGTGCTGGAATTACAGGTGTGAGCCACCGTGCCTGGCTCAGAAAAGTTTCTTGTAAGACATACAAACATAAACCCCATAAAACTGAAGTTTGATGAAGTTGACTATGTTATGATTAATAGCCTCCATACGACAAAAGATGCCACAAACAAAGCTGAAAGTCAAAAGACCAGCCATACTCAGGAGGAAGTATTTGCTATAAACATAACAGACAGATGATGATTATCCATCTCATATGAAGACCTCACACAGCATTTATGAATCGAGTGGAGCCCTGGTATGTCATTTACCAATCCCATTTTCTTCTCTCTTTGACAGCCTTACCAATCGTGTTTGAAATCTTTACTACAATGTATCCTGTTGTTTCAGTAAAGATATATATGTTTACCTATGCAAGTTTACTGTGTAATGAACTAAGTGAAAACCAGGCAAATGATACAAACTCACAATTAACAGACAAGGAAAGGAGACACACAATGACCATGAAAAAATGTAGCCTCTCCCCAGGTACCAGGAAAATGAAAATTAAAGTAACCTTTAGTTTTACAGTCATCAGATTAACAAAGACTAGGGATCTAAGAGTAACAAAGCTGGCAGTGGGCGAGGGAGCCCTTAGCCCAGGCTAAAGGGAAGGTTCATTGGCTCCACCCTTCAAAGAGACGTTTGGCTACTCCTAGGGAAGCTGGAAGCAGGCATGTCTCTCCACCTGGCAAAGTCCCTCTCTCCTAGACTAGAGACCTTGTTGCATGTTTGCACAAAAAGGGTTCCCCGGCAATGTGCGCTGCTGCCCCCCTTCTGACAGTGACCCGTCAGGACAATGAGGGCTGGTGAGTGAACACAGGCTATACATCCATGGCATATGTGTACAAAGTACTATCCAGTAGTTGCTCTGTTATACACGGTGTTCGTCATCCAGCGTGTATAAAGAACTCACAGAAATTAGTAAGACAGAACTATCTGCAGCAGTTGGTCCTGCACAGAAGCAGACCAACCTGAAAATGCAATGTTGAGTTAAAAAAGAAACAAGTGGCACACATTATAAGCACCGTGGGGTATGATTTGTGTAAAGTTTAGTACTTTACACAAGCATATCTTTTCCAAACTACAGGATAGACTGTGGTAAAGATATCAAACATGATTGAGAAGGCTGTGGAGGAGGGAGGAAAATGGGATTGGGGAGTGACATACCAGGGCTCTATCCATAATGGTTTACTTCTAAAAATGATTACCTAAAGCAAATATGGCAGAATGCTGCTAATATTTATCATGTCCAGGTGGTGGGTTCAGTTCATATTATCCTATGTAATTTGTTCTGAATGTTGGAACTATCCCATAAAAAAACACTGGGGCAAAGAACACAGATCATGAAGAAAAACAAAACCTAAGAAGAAATATAAGAAAAAAAAAAAAAAGAAAGATGCTAGGGTCGCTGAATAGGGTGGGAAAGGAGCTAGTGCAGTGAGGACAGGCATGAAAGAGAGAAACCGTCTCAGAAGCAGGCAGGGGAGACTGCTGGAGGTGGCGTCAAGGACATTTATTCATTCAACAAATAATCACTAAGCCTGTGAGAGTCAGGCCCTGAAGACTCAAGGTGCCTCCCCGCGGAGAGAGAGGCAAACAGCCAGGAAGAACAAGTCCAGAAGATTTCAGATTGTGCTGCTGAGGGCTGTGCTTGGTGGTGTGGCAGGGACTGGACAGGTGGACTCGCTCTCTAGGGATGGACCTAGGCCCGGGGCAGCAGGAGCGGTGCTCAGAACCTGCCCAGCTTGGTGCCGGCAGTGGGAGCAGCCGATGCAGCGCTGGCTGCAGGGGGCTTGGCGGACCTGGGAAGAGAAAGGCGCCCACTTGGCTGGGGGATGAGAGGAGGCTCCAGTCCTCTCCAGCCATGATGTGGACCTGGAGCTCTCCCTAGAGCTAGAAAAGGTGATCTCCATGGGTGTTGGAGCGGGGACATCAGGGCCACCCCGGACGCGCGGGGGAGCTGTGGGTAGAGAGTGAGCTTCCTGGGGAGTGGGAAGCCCAGCCAGGAAAGGGACCCTCAAGCTTTGGGAAACATCACAGTGGCAACCTTATACCTTGGTGCGGCCTCGGAGCCACCGGGAGAGCGGAGGAGCGTGGAGATAAAGGCGCTCAGGGAGAAGAGGGATCTTTTTGTTTCTACCTCCAAAGAAAAGAAAAGAAAAAAGAAAGAAGAACAACAAGAAATAGAGCAGAAAAGAATTCAAGCATGGATGGGTGTGGGTGGTGCTGGGAAATGGAGGGCTCCAAGCAGTGGAGCAGAGGGTCCAGTGCAGGGAGCACGACTGGCGAGGTGAGATGGGAAGGGCTGGAAGGAAAGCCGGGACGGGTCCAGCCTGAATCACTGTGGCAGGGGTCCTCAGGGATTGCCCAGGAAACTGCCACAGTTCTGGAGTTGCCATCTGTAGTGGTGATAGGGGAGTGGGTGGAAAAGCTGGAGAAGCCACCAGCTGGTGGAAAGGCCCTGGGTCCCCCACCTTCCAAATTTCACCTTGCTCCTCCTGTTGCCAACCTCACTGGAGCCATCCAGGGGATGGGGCCTGGGAGTCCTTCCTGGCTTCTCCCTCTCAACGCAGGAAAGAACTTGACATTGGGGAAATGTGGAGTGGGAACTGGACCTCCCATCCAGCCCGAAAGATGCAGGAGAATGAAGACAGTCCCCGAAGCAGAGAAAGCCACCCGCCCAGGGCCAGCGGGGCAGGCTTTGTTCCGGGAACACCTTCTTGACCAATGCCGCACCCTGAGAGATGCCAGGACAGGGTCCTGTAAGTCTCCCGAACATGCTGATGGTGCTGTGCTGATTAAAACAATGTTCTCCTGTGCAGGAGAAGCAGGCCGAACGGTGCTGAGTGAAAGGCATGGACCTGGTAACATTCTCATAGACCATATTTATTTCCTGTAAAAATAAGATCAGATCCCACTGGTGACAAGTGCTGTGACCAGGACTGAGTTCTTTGAGGTGGCAGGACTGAGGGCTCTGTGTTCTTGCTGCTGTTGGCTTAGGGTCATTCCCACTTCTAGAAGCTCCTGTGTTCCTTGGTGAGTGGCCTCACAGCTCCACGTCTCGGCCAGCGCTGGAAGCCTGAGTCCTCTTGCTCTCCAGGGGGCCCTCCCTTTGCTCCTGGCAGGTGTCTGCTCACCCCCCAGAGCAGCGTTTGATGTCAGGCCCTTGAAGTCTTCAGTGTTCTCGGTGCCCTTGGGACACTGAACAGACGGAGTGACCCCGTGGTGGAAAATCCTTGCTGCCCCGCCTCAGGTGTGCTCCTCGGACTGCAGGCCCGCGTGCACCCTGCCCGTGCCCGGTGCCTCCTCATCCCTGTCTGCTGGAGTAGGCTTCCGGGGCCTCTTCTGTGGCTCAGGCACTGTAAATGGTTGGACAAGAGTAGCTTGCTGAAGGTGGACAGCGCTTCAAATTTAAACTGCACAACTGAGTGCCATTCCTTGGAGCATCTCAGGGATTGGTCCAGGTGCCTCGTGACCTCTGCAGTCTCCGTTACTGCTTTTCCAGAAACACTCTCTTTGAGATGTGTCCGTGCATATTAAGAAAATCCATCAGCACTGTTTTCTTTAATTTTCAGTTCCTATTAGCAGTATTGACCAGAGGGTTCCCCAGGGCAGGGGGCCGGTGGGGTGAGGGCAGCTCCCCTGGCTCAGCCCGTCCATCTCTCCTGCCTGACTGGTGTTTAGATTATAGTTCAATTCCATTTTAATCCACTTCCAATTCAATTCCATTCCGTTCAAATCCGAATTCCATTCCATTCCAATCCATTTTCATTCAGTCTATCTCAATTTCATTTCAGTCCAGTTTTTAAGTCCACATTTAGTTTCTATTTTGCTTAACACAGATTCACAGACCTTCCACTGTGCCCCAGCCTCACGCTGGGCACCGAGAGAGGCAGGAGCTGGCGGGAGCCGGGGCAGAGGGACCCAGTGCAGAGACGTGGGGGAACAGGCCTCACCCAGAAATGGCCACTGGAAGAAGCAGGAGCATGTAGGGGCCACAGGACAGGAAGTGCATCCCTGTTCCTGAATTGAGCCACGCATGCTGGCGTGACGCCTGCTCAGGCTGGTACTGTTGCCTGGACCTGTTATGGTGGTTTTCCCAAGCACATCCATGGCCGCTGTCCTGTGAGTCAAAGGCATGGATGGGCCCGTGGGAAACATGGATTAAATGCATTGAGCATTTCACTGCAGTCCTTCCCAGAGTCTCCTGGGCACTGATGGGCATTGGCAACTTCTAAGAAGGGACAAGCGTAGTTTCAGGGGCCGCAGAGGGCAGAACCTGGATGGGAGCCAGCTGGCCACTACTGGGCAGGTGGGCAGAGCAGAGCTGCTGTCTCCCAGTGTGGAAGGAGAGTGAGTGTGTCAGGATTGCCTGGCTCTGGGGCACTTCCTGGGTTGGAGTCTCAGCTTTTGGGAGCCCCAAATGAGCCCCTCACTTCAAGGCTGCCAGGGGCGCACTTTCTGCCTCTCAGGATAAAACTGACAAGGAATTTGCCAAGTCCTGCCTGTTGAACCATGCGTGAATGACGAGGGCTTGTGCACACACACATCTGGTCCCTGGACTGCCACGAAGGAGGCAAAGGAGCGTCTGTATCTGCAGGAGCTCTGCCGGTGCCCCCCAGCACCCTTCGAGCTGGCCTGGAAATGGAGTCCGGCTCCACGGCTGCTCTCCTGGGATGCGGTGGCCAGGCCTGCTGGGATCCCACGAAGAGGCGAGTGGAGAAGCCAGTTCTCCCTGGATTCTGTCTCCGTGGGGGCTAATGGCCACACTGCCCCAAAGTTGCATCTGGGACTCTTCGGAGCAGGAGTGGTTTGCATGAGAAATTTGAGGACGCAAACTCAATTCATCATTATTTATGAACCAGCACAGAGGAGTTTATTACTCTGATCACTCACTAATCATTCCTTATAAATGCGGGGACCGACAAAATCCCACACAATCAATAAAGTGGTAAGTTCCCGGTCTAAATCACGGTACCTAGGATTCTTGAGTAAACCTTTCGGTAATTTACAAAGGCTGTTGAATTTTATAGTAAGTGTTTTTCAAACCAAGCTGGATTCTAAACAATAATGACTTTTTAATGTGGCTCTGTGATTACATTGTCATTGTGAAATACGGGGGTCTTTGACTGCATCCAAAATGAGCCTGGTGTGAATTACTTGCAGGCACAGACCAGCACGGCCCCAGGTAAAGCAATCTTCATAAATTACCCTCCAATCCGGGTGGCCTGGCAGGTGAGGCCTGATGCCAATGTTTGCAACTCAATTTTCAATGGATAATTTGTAAACAAGCTCTTCCTTTTGTTCGGGGCAGTGGCCACAGCCGCCGCCTCTGAGTGGAGGGGCTGAGCTCCCCCCAGCTTTTCATGCACCGGCTGAGACTGTGTGAGTCCAGGACGGTGGCTGCTCATTCACGGAGCTGCTTAAAGGGAAGTGAATGAAAGGAACCGACGCTGGGTGCCAGCCACGCGCCAGGTGCACATGGCCCACGTGGCACCATATGGGAAGCCAAGAAAGAAACTGTTTCCTCCTCCTAGAAAGTCTTGCTGGGTGGCTGCCCTCCAACACACACACAATCCCCTCCCTCATTCACTCTAATGATTCCAATACCCCTTCCCAGAGGGCTCAGAATCCCTGCTGCCCCTGCACCTGGGGGCCCTGCCCACCCTGTTTCTGAACTGCTGAGTGACTCTGTCTGGGTGTCTCAGTGGGCCAGGGCCTGTGGTCCATACAGTGAGAGCAGGCTTCCCTCAGAGACCTTCAGCCCACCCCAGGGAACTATGAGACATGGCTTGGGGGTAGGGGGAGCCATGGACGCTCTTAAACCCAAAGCCACCAGGCAGATGGATGAGCCTGGTTCAAATCTATGAATCCAGGTGTGGGCAACAGGGCCTGCAAGGCTAGGTGAAGGCCTGGGGACTCTGGAGGCTGAGGTGGCTCGCCTGGGGCCACAGCCATGGGTGCTGGTGCTTGCCTGTCCCTGCCCTGCGGCTCTCGCTCCACAGGCTGGGGAGCCTGGGACCCTGGCTGGGGAGCCTGGGACCCTGGGACCCTGGCCCAGGGACAGAACGAGGCTCCTCAGCCACAGGGGCAGCCTCAGGTCAGGGACTAGGGGATGATTAGGGTGGTTCCCACCTGGACTTTGACACCAGGGCCCTCGTCCCGGTCCTCTTACTGCCCAGCCTGGGAGCTCCGGGACAGGCCTTGCTTGCTTCAGCCTGTGCCTGGGTCTTCAGGAGAGTTTGCTGAGGGCATTCATGCCCGGGGCTCTCAGGGGCAGGACTGGAATTTGTAACCCCCACCCCAGGTGCCTCCAGGTGCCTCAGTCCTAAGGGCCCTCCCGGCAGATGAGCTCACCCACCCCTGGGGCAGAGGGTCCCACTTCCTGGGGTGCAAAGTCACCTCCACCTCGTTGCTCCGGATGCTTCCATGGCAACAGATTCTTCCGCGGCAGAGCGGGAGGACACCCCTTCCCCGACCGTCTGCCTCCCAGCAGGCTGGTGGAGGGGCTCACTCCCATCCACATGGCTCCTGTGGGCTCCCACCTTCCTCGGGGCACCCTGGGTGCACCAAGGCGTTTTAGAAGGAGCTGCATTAGCCTGGAGGCGAGAAGGGCAGGAAGAGGCCGCACAGGTGCTCAGCAGGAGACGCTTGTGACCTGGGTATTTAGAAGTCTGTTTTACACAGGCTCTCTTTCTAATTTATGTAAAGTGGGGCTTCACAGCTACACATATTTCTTTCAATGTTCCACTGGGGAGAGCTTCCCCAGGACCCCGGGGCTCCAAACTCCATGGCGCTTGAGGTGCCTCCAGTGTGCAGCAGACGCTTCCAGGGTGCCCCAGGGTCCCTTGGGGGCTCTGTGGCGGCTGCTGTTGCTGACAGTGGAGACCTGTGTTTCTTCTCCCCTGAAGACCACCCTTCTGGTGCCTCCCCGCCATTCGTGGTTGTTTTCAGAGGCAAGTTGGAAGTGGGGGTGCAGCTGGGACTGTGGAAAGCACTCCCTGCAGTGCCCTGGGGGGTCTCTATGGGACACAGAGGCTAGAGCTGGAGGGGCTGGGGGTCCAGGGGGACCCGAGGTAAAGGCTGCCTGCACCAGGGCCTTCCCCAGCACCTGCCACTGGGGCTGCTGCGGGAACCCGGTGGGGACGGCCTCCAGGCCTGGGGTCCTGACCACTTAGCTTTTGCCCTGATCCTGCCATCTGGGGGCTGAGGCTCTGCCTGGATGGCTGCCCCGGGAGGAGACCAGGCAAACCCCTGGCTCCTGGGATAGTCTCCTGCAGCCTGTCAGCAAGATCCCCTCTGCCCTCGACAGGGACGCTGGGTGCCCCAGGGAGGCCTCAGCAGCCTGTTTCATAGCCAAGGATGCTGAGCCTGGAGCACAGGGACCCCCACCTGAGGCCCCACAGCTGGTGAGAGGCAGATGGTAGGGTGGAGCCCTCTCAGTCAGATGCTGTCTGCCTTGTGGTACGGCTGTTGGGGTGCAGGGAGCTGGTTTGGGGAGGGGGTCCGGGAGCCACTCCACTGGGGTAGTTGCAATGCCCACAGCTAAGCTCTTGGTACTGGGTCTGTTCTGTGCCCTGGGCAGGCGTCACCTCCTTCCATCCTAAAACCCCCTCCGAGGTACTCAGTATCTGATCCCTGTTCTGTTGATAGGGAAACTGAGTCCCAGAGTCACCATCAATGGGCCGGCCAGATGAGCTTGGGTCCAGGCCCAGGCAGCCCTGCCTCGTGGGTGTGAAAGGCCTGGTCCCCACTGCCAGGCCGGCACCCGCTTGCAGGTGGGGCAGGCCCTGGGCCTCGATGTGCACATGCAGAAGCTGGGTTTTAGCGGCCGCTTGACTTCACAGGATTGCTGAGAAAATCAAACAGGTTAAGGAATGGCAGATGGCTGGACCCAAGTAAGGAGTTGTTAGTAAGCTCCTTTCTGGTATTTAACCAAAGCATTTGTTTGCAGCCCTGGGACTGTTTTCAAGAGGAAAAGGGCCCCGCAAAGAAGCAAGCAGAGTCTCTTTAATGTCCCTTCTTTAATTTAAAAAAAAAAAAAAAGGTAGAAGTCAGGAGCCAAATTGCCTCCCATCAAGACACCAGAGAGAACCGATTTAATTTCCATAATGTAGGACAACAATGAGCGCGCAGCCTCACAGGAGAATAAATCCAGCCACTTTAAGGGAGAAGGGAGGCGCTAAGTATATCACGTCAAATATTAACATATGAACTTCAAATCTATGCACCAATTCAAAATCTGATTTAACAAACTGCTCTTATTAAAGTCAATTGGCGAGCATTCCATTATAAAAACAAATGAAATCTTCCCCGTCTACGAGATAAATAATTTTCTCCCCACACCTAAGCGGGAGGCATTAGCTTAACGGGTAACGATCTAAATTATGTATTAAACTCAATTACTTTTTATTACTGCTTTCCAATTAGGGTTCCCTGATGACTCGCGCGGCGTGGAGACTCCTCCCGGGCAGTCCCAGATCCTCTTGGCCCCTGGATCTGGCTGTGCAGACGCCATTTGCACCCAGCTTAATTGAGCGTGTCTCTCCCTCGCTGTAAGGAGAGAGTGAGGTGTAGCTTCTGCTGGAGGGTGAACATGGATGGCAGCAGGATCACCGCCTAAATCACCGCCTCAATCTGCTGGAGCCACTCCTGGCAGCCACTTCTGAGGCTGCAGTATCTCCCCGCCCTCTAGAGAGAGCTCCTGGAATCACTAGTATCATGAGGGCAACTCTGCTGAGCCTGTGGCCTCTATAGGTGCAAGCAGCGTGCTGCTGCTCCGATGAGTGTCTTCCTGTCCTCAGAGGCGCCAGTCCCCCAGCTCCTGCCCTGCGCTGGCCATGCCTCAGCTGATATTGCACCACCGTGGATTCCCCTACGCAACCAAGAGCTTTCCTTGTAACAATCCAGACTCTCTGAGAAGGGCTGTGTTCTTAGGCATATTTCTCAAACACCAGGGACAAACTCCTTTTAAAATGAAAAAGCGGGGTAGACTCCCAAGTGCAAAAATGCTACTTGTGAGGGGCCGCTGTGCAGTGATTGCAGAGGCCAGCTTGCCCTGCAGAGCCGGCTGTGGCCTTCCTGGAAGCCAGGGAGCGGTGGGAACACCCATTCCTCAGAGTCGCTGTGTGGCCACTGTGAGCTGCTCTGAGCAACACGGCGGGAGCTGGAAGATGGGGCCAGAAGGCGCTTGAGGATGAAAGCACGCCAGGAGGGAGAAATGACTGCGTGGCCTGCTGCAGGTCGTAGGCACCTGGGAACAAGGAGCACAGGTGGGTGGGGGAACTAGGAGTGCCAGGTCGGGGGTCTGGGTGAGAAAGCAGCTCTGAAACGGCGATGTGAGGGTGGCAAGGAGTTGGTCATTCTGAGATTAGGGGAACTGGCCCTGGCAGGGCATGTCGCCAGGGCACAGCTAAGCCTCCATCTCAAGGTGGGGTGGCAGCGGGTGGGGTCAGCCACTTTCAGGCTGGGCTTCAAGAGAGGCCTCAGAGCTGGCACCAGAAGCCCCCTCTGCCCCTGCCTCTGACTGCGGGAAGAATAAAAGGCTGGAAAGAGGGCCTGGCCAAGTTACACAGAGGAGCCCCCTCAGCCAGAAAGAGCCAGGGGAGTGAGAAGTCAGGGAGTGAGAAGTCGGAGAGCCGCTCGTGAGTTGGGAACGCTACAGGCAGGGTCCCTGCTTGTTCCTGAGTCTTGACTTAGATGCAGCTTAGCCTCGAACTTTTGTGTCCACCTGGGCCTCTCTGAGAGGTCCTGACAGGGACCAAGGGCCCAGCAGCCCACACATTGCCCTTGATTGGCACGAGGTGGTGGTGGGGCCTACCAGGGCACCAGGAAAGGGGGCTGGGCTTGAGCTGCCAGGTAGAGGCCCCCTGTGGGGCTTGGGGTGGGTGGGGTGGGGTGGAGCTGGCTGGGCCTCACAGTCCCGGAAGCCAAGAAGAGCCTCGGTGCCTTCGCTGGGGATCCCCAGACCGGGCACTCCGGGAAGCCGGTGCTGCACCATGACAGCCACTGCTGCCACCCCACCTGGGTCCCAGAACAAGCCCTGCCAGCCCACCCCAGAGGCGAAGGGATGGGTAGGTGAGCCACAGAGGGGGTGGAAGGGACCGGAGGGCACTGAGACAGAGGCTTAAAAGGCCAAGTCTAGCTCTAAGTCCTGGAGTCAAGCAGCCGACCGTCCCGGCACCCAGCCACAATGGCATCCAGAGAGCAGACCCCTAGCAGTGTCACTTGGGTAGTGATGCAAGAAAGCCCTGTCCTGTTGGCGTTCAGGGCCTGGAAGGCCTCCGTGAGCTCGCTGCACAAGCCTGGGGCTGTGGCACTGTCCGAGGACCTGCCTGGCTTCTTCATGCGGACGAGGGTCTCATTTAACCCTCAACATACCGCACACTGGAGAACCAAGGGAGTCTCAGGAATAACGCACCCCTCCGGCATCAGGTGTGCAGGAGCCGAGCTGGGATTCTAATTCTGCGGCTCCGCAGCAGTTTTACGGATGACATTACCGAGGTCCTCGTGGTCGGGAGAGGGAAGTGCGATGGGGTGCGATGGGGCGCAGAGTAGGCCACGGTGGGGTGGGGAGGCGTCAAGGACGACAAGGTGCCAGCTGGGCATTGAAGGACAGTAGGGCCCCATCCAGCAGAGAAGGGGGATGTTACGGGGGGGATGGGAGTGTGAGGTGATTGGGTTTGTGTGTGTGTGTGAGAGATGAGTGTGTGTGGTGCATGGTGTCTGTGTGAAGGGCCAGTGTGTGTGGCTGTGTGCAGGTGTATGTGTGATGAGTTTGTGTGTGGTATGTGTGTGTGTGATGGTTGAGTGCATATATGGTGTGGTGTGTGTGGTGTACACGTGATGAGTGTGCATGATGAGCATGTGTGTGGTACGTGTGATGAGTGTGTGTGATGAGCATATGTATGATGAGCATGTGTGATGAGTGTGTGTGGTGTGTGTGATGAATGTGTATGATGAATGTGTGTGGTGTGTGTGATGAGTGTGTGATGAGCATATATGTGGTGTGTGTGATAAGTGTGTGTGTAATGAGTGTGATGAGTGTGTATGATGACGGTGTGGTGTGTGATGAGTGTGTGTGATGAGTGTGATGAGAATGTGTGTCGTGTGTGTTGAGTGTGTAATGAACATGTGTGTGATGAGCATGTGTGTGATAAGTGTGTGGTGTGTGTGTGTGATGAGTGTGATAAACGTGTGTGTGGTGTGTGTGATGAGCATGTGTGTGATGAGTGTGTGTGATGTGTGTGGGGAGTGGGGATGGGTGCAGGTGGAGATGGGTGTGTGATGAGCGTGTATGTGTGTATGTGAGTGTGTGTGGCATGTGTAGGGAGTGGGGATGGGTGCAGGTGGAGATGGGTGTGTGATGAGCGTGTGTGTGTGTGTGTGGCATGTGTGGGGAGTGCGATGGGTATAGGTTGAGGTGGGTGTGCTCACCAGCCAGGTTCTCAGGCTCGTCCTGATACCCGTGAGTGTCCAAGGCCCCAGTGCTAGTGCTGTACCTAGCACAGGAGGTCAGAAGGACCATTGCTCCTCCCACTAGCCAGAGCGGTGTCTGACTTTGTCTCTCCCTTCGCCACTGAGTGCCCCCAGCCAGGTGATGTCATCTCCTCAGTCCTAACCCGCTTTTCTGCTCCTCCCTGTGGACAGTGGGGTCAGCACAGAGACTCCATCTGGCTACCCCAGAGCCCCTCTGGCCAGGCCTGCCTGCTGGAGTCACCTCGAGTCATGTCAGGCATGGCCTTGCTGTGCCTCCCTCCTCTTCCTGCATCCACCCACCGCGTTTCAGTGGCTCCATTCTTTGTGCCACCACCGACCCCTGGACATCCCTCAGTCCCTCCAGTGACAGTGTGGCCCACAGGGCTGGTGTGCTGAACAAAGGCTGAGCTTGGGCAAGCACTGCAGGGGCTAGGACATGGGGTAGTGGCCAGGAGGCCCAAGGAGTCCTGTCCAAGAGGAGACAGGCCAGGATCTCAGGCTCAAACCCTTGAGCCCTCTAGAGTGCCTAGCCCTGTGCTGGACTCCGAGGGGCCACAGGCAGAGAGAGAACCTGGCCTCAGCCTCTGAGACTGAGGAGCCCTAGTTCAAGTGTGTGGGTCAGCCAGAAGAGAGCCCTGAAGTTGGAGCAGTCAAGGAAAGCTGCCTGGAGGAGGTGTCCTTGGAGTCATAGCTCAGTGGCACCTGAGAAGGATGGACAGCGCCTCAACCCGGGGCCTGCATCCCTCGCCATCAGCACACCTTGGGGGAATGGCCTGGAGCTACAACACCAATGACAGATGGCAGGAAAGCACTGTCCCCACAGCCGGCACAGAAAACCACCGGCCCTCACCCCGTCTCGCACAATCCCTGAAGTCTGCTTTTTGTTTGTTTGATGAATTCCTTCGATGTTCAAGAAAGAAATTAATTTTACTTATTCCTCAAGTGGTCATTAGAAAAGCTTTTAATGAACACAGTAAAAACCAACTAATTATTGCAATGGCATTTTACTCTAAATAAAATTGACAGGACCCAAGAAGATGGTGCCTATAATTCTCCTCAGTTTAATAAAACCCATTTATCACATTTTATCCAGAGGAAACTGATCATACTAGTCTGTGATAATTTAACTAATATTTCCTCACTGCATCTAATATGTAAGGGGAGTTTACTGATATTAAAGTCATAATGCATTATATGGAGATGACCTTGCATTCTAATTACTGTTCTTGGTGAGGAATGGGGAAGAGAATCATTCTGTTCTGCATACTCCACATGAAGCCAATGCATGCTTAATGTGAAGCCTCTAATTAGAAAAAATTCCCTTCTCTGTTTCAGCAGAGTTGATGGTCATTTTTCCTAGTGAAATATGTGCTGGGGACCTTGGTGTTGGAGCCCTCCCTCTACCCCAAGGGTTGTGTCCGTGCTCTAGAAACTCACCATGTCCATCCATTGCCTGAATGACCACTGTGAACGCACATGGCCCAGCTGCCTCCAGAAGCCTCACAGACAATTCTTAAGTGTGAAACAAAGTGTTTGTTTCTGCTTTTTGTTAAAATTCAGAAGTCACATTCTTCCAAAAACCATACTTGAAATTTTAGCTTTTTATTATACATCTTGCTCTGAGAGTCTTTCGTTGTCCCAGATCATGAAATGTCACGGGGCTCAGAGAATGGGACACCTGATTCACTTCCTAAATACAAGTTGCTTCTGTTGAGTTTTGCCACCAACAGCTCCTACATGCTTGCACATGTTCATGCAAAGACCCACCCAGCTTCTGCTCACAGACACACGTCTCACCTCCCACACCATCTTCCCTGCTTGCGATGGTTAATTTTAGGTGTCAACTTGACTGCACTAAGGGATGCCTAGATAGCTGATAAAACATCATTTCTGGATGTGTCTGTGAAGGTGTCTCCGGAAGAGATGAACATTTGAGTCAGTGGACTGAGTACAGACCTGCCCTCCTCAAAGTGAGCAAGCATCACTTAATCCATGGAGGGCATGAGCAGAACGAAAAGGCTGAGGAAGGGTGAACTCACGTTCTTCTTTAGCTGGGACATCCATCTTCTCCTGCCCTCGATCATTGGTGCCTCTGGTTCTCTGGTCTTTGGACTCAGATTGAATAACACCACTGACTTTCCTGGTTCTCCGGCTTGCAGATGGCAGACTGTGGGACTTCTTGGCCTCCATAACTATTTAAGTTGATTCCTATAATAAATCTCCTCTTATATAGATCTCTATTCATATTCTATTGATTCTGTTTTTTGTAGAACTCTGACTAATATAGATTTTGGTACCAAGAGTGGGTCTAGAGGACAGGAATTTTGAGGATGAGTCTTCTGAATTCTTTCTGGAGTTTCTGAAATTGGCTCTTTGATCTGACTGTATGTAAAGACACTAATGACTCTATTTCCAGTAGTAAAGAGAGCACTGATCATCCGTGGCATAAACTATAGAGATATGCAAAATATCTACATTGGCTCCTCCTAATTAACCACTTATAAGAAGTGAGGAACTACCTGACTCTGTATATGATACTTTTGAACATTTTAGGAAAACTGAGGAATATAATGACATTGGTTGCTTCTAATGTCATTGGACAAAGTGGTAAAAGAAAAAGATGAGCTCAGGGATTCAAATTCCCAGGTCAAGAGTCACAAAAATGACCTAAGAGCTTCTATGTGTGCCCCGAGAGCCTTATCTCATACAAACACAGGGCTGAAATTTCTGAAAATCAAACTCAGGACCTCATCCTGCAATTGGCCAAATTACTAATACAATGCAAGTTGAGCTCCCAGCCTTCTAGAGTGTCTACTCTTAAGTGGGGAAATTAATTGGGAAAGAATGGAATACTATAAGTTGGAATGGGGATATGTGGGAAGACCCTGATGAAGCTGGGAGTATCAAGCCCCTAAATTCTGATGTGTATTCTTTGCCAGTGGAAGAGGTCCCTCCACCCTCAACAAAAGTGGCCTTCACATCCCGAATGGCAGCAGCATCCCTGCCAACAGTGGTGTCGCCTTTCCACCTGATTTGAAGGAGTCCTCTGCATCCTGAGTGATATCTTCCTCTGAGGTGGTGGCCAAGCAGGACAATGCTGATTATTTTCAGGACCCACCTTCACCACCCCTCTTTGCCTCTAGCTTTACAACTAGACCCAAACCCCAGTAGGCCCTGAGATGAGGGACAAACTGTGACCCACGAGAAGGTATGCTGCACTCCAAAAGAGCAACGTGGGTTTTCTAATTTATACAAGCAGAAATCCAGGGAACATGGATGGGAATGAATATTAAGGGTGTGGGATTGTAGTGGAAGGAACATAAAGTTGGATCAGGCCAAATGTATTGATATGGGCTTAGTAAGCAGTGATTCTGGATTTAATGTTGCAGCTCAGTGAGTTAGAAAGGGCTCGGTTTGGTTGGATGACTGAACAGGGGTCAAAAGATAGTTTTCCCTGCCATGAGCAAACTGGAAAGATCCAAACTCCCCTGGGTTAATGTAGAGGGGGCTTAAAGGGCTCAGGGGAGCTGGTGTGTTAGAGTGGGTTTGTCATTTCAGACCTACTTGCCCACATCAGGGGAACTGGAAGACTGGCCTTTCACCAACACTTCGAGAAAGAACTGTGTGAGGGGCCCCAGCTTCATTGAAGGGCTCTGCCATAGCTCTTCTGTGTAGGTCAGACCTTATGGTGGGAACCACAGTCACTCAGCTGGAGACCTAAGTGCAAGGGAAGCAACTGGATCCTGCCATTGGGGAGGCCACAGCGAGGCGGGTGTGGGTATAGCAACGGGCAGGAGTGACACAGCAGCAGTCAGAACAGCTTGGCTCATGAGACTCATGGCTCTGGCCCATTATCATGGAGCTCCTGAAAGGGAATTTGATCAGAAGCTATGATCTGTATAAGCAGGAAAGTTTTAGGTCAAGTGAATGAAAGTCTAAGTCGAATCTGGGCATAGTGGTACATGCCTGTGGTCCCAGCTACTCGGGAGGTTGAGGCAGGGGAATCTGTTGAGCCTGGGAGTTTGAGGCTGCAGTGAGCTATGATCACATCACTTCACTCTAACCTGGGTGACATAAGGAGACCCCATCTCTAAAAACAAAAGTCTAACTCCAGTAATAAAATCATGACTCTCAAAGCCGAGAGTCATGGTCCCTCAATCAATTCTCAGACCTGAGCCAACCTACAGACTCAGAACCAGTGAATGCAGGAACGACAGTGTCCCCATGGGAAACAACCCTGTACACTACCCAAAATGTATACTCTTTTTTTTTTTTTTTTTTTTTTGAGACGGAGTCTCACTCTGCCGCCCAGGCTGGAGTGCAGTGGCCAGATCTCAGCTCACTGCAAGCTCCGCCTCCCGGGTTTACGCCATTCTCCTGCCTCAGCCTCCCGAGTAGCTGGGACTACAGGCGCCCGCCAAGTCGCCCGGCTAGTTTTTGTATTTTTTAGTAGAGACAGGGTTTCGCCGTGTTAGCCAGGATGGTCTCGATCTCCTGACCTCGTGATCCGCCCGTCTCGGCCTCCCAAAGTGCTGGGATTACAGGCTTGAGCCACCGCACCCGGCCAAAATGTATACTCTTAATCTTTTCCCCAGCCTTCCCCAAAGGGACCTACCTTACCTTTTACCAGGTAACTGTGCACTGGTGAAAAGGAAATACTCAGACCTTTCAGGGACTGCCAGACTCTGGCTCTGCACTGACATTGACTCCAGAAGATTGAAAAGGTCTCTGCGGCCATTCAGGCAGAGTAGGGGCTTATGCAGCTCAATGATCAACGGAGTTTTAGCTCAGGTTCATTTTACAGTGGGCCCAGGTTGTCCCCAGAATCCTCCTGTAGTTATTTCCCCATTTCATAATGCATAATTGGAAGAGACGTAACTGAGGAGCTGGTAGCACCTACACATTGAGTCCCCGACCTGTGGAGTGAGGACTATTACAGTGAAGAAGACCAAGTAGAAGCCATTAGAACCGCTTCAACCTAGGAAAATAGTACAGTAGTCCCTCTTTATCTGCAGGTGATACGTTCTAAGACCCCAGTGGATGCCTGACACCATGGACATAGAAACCACCAAACTCTATATATACTATGTTTTTTCCTATACTTACATATCAATGATAAAGTTTAATTTATAAATTTGGCACAGTAGGAGACTAACAACAATAATAAAATCAAACAATTAGAAGAATATGCTGCAATAAAAGCTATGCAATTGTGATTTCTCTCTCTCAAAATATCTTGTAGTGTGCAGCAGGTGACTTAAAATGTGGAAAATTAAACCAAGGATAAGGAGTGACTACTGTAAGTCAAAAACAATCCCACATTCCTGGAAGGGCTGTGGAGATTCCTGGAAGGGCTGTGGACATTCATGCCACCGTCGGGAACTTGAAAGGTTCAGGGCTGGTGATCCCCACCACATTCCCATTCGACTCTCCGACTTGGCCTGTAGGGAATACAGATGGATCTCGGAGAATGGCTGAAATATCACAAGCTTAACCAGGTGGTGACTCCAATTGCAGCTGCTGTACCAGATGTGGCTTCGTTGCTTGAGCAAATTAACACATCCTCTGTTACCTGGTACATGGCTATTGATCCAGCAAATGCCTTTTGTCCATCCCTGTTCAGAAGGTCAACCAGAAGCAGTTTTCTTTGGCAAGGCCAGCGATACACATTCACTGTCCCATCTCAGGGACAGTGTCCCATCAGCTCTGTAGCTTTACATTATAATTTTGTCTGCAGGAGTCTTGGTTGCTTTTCCCTTCCATGGTGCGTTACATCGAGGACATTATGCTGATTGGATTTAGTGAGCAAGAAGTAGCAACTACTCTCCACTTATTGGTGAGACGTCTGTGTGTCAGAGGGTGTTATCTGACCCACCAAGCCATAAAGTTAAGAATGCACAGCAACACTGTGTCTTCAAATGGAAGTGGTACGTATGCGATTGGGTCCAACAAGACCCTGAATGCTCAAGTAGGTTACATGAAGTGGCCAAAGTGCCCACGGTCCCCACCCCTGCTCCACTGCCTTGCTCAGCTGAGACCCTCTCTCCCAGCCTGTGCCTGTGGCCTCCTGGGGAGCTCCTCATGATCATTGGACAGAGGAAGAGATGACTCAGGCCTGGTTTACAGATGGCTCTGCCCCATATGCAGGCACCATCTGAAAGTGGACGCTGCAGAACTACAGCTCCTCCCTGGGACATCCCTGGAGGACAGTGGGGAAGGGAAGTCCTCCTGGGCAGAGCTGTGGGCCATGCACCTGGCTGTGCACTTTGCTTGGAAGGAGCAGCGGGCAGTGGTGCGGTGACCGACTAATTCACGGGCTGTGTTCAATGTTTATGCTGGATGGTCAGGGACATGGAAAGAATGATTGGAAAAACCGGTGGCGAAGATATTTGGGGGAAAAGATATGTGGATAGGTCTCTCAGAATGGACCAAAATCATGACAATATGTCTGTCGTGTGTGAATGACCTTAGCAGAGGAGGGTTTTAGGAATCAAGTGGACAGGATGACCTCTTCTGTGGACACTGGTCAGCCTCTTGCCCAAGCCACCCCTGTCATGGTCCAATGAGCTCATAAACTAAGCAGACATGGTGGCAGGGATGGAGGTAGTACATGGGCTCAGAAACATGGATTCCCACTCACCAAGACCTACCTGGCTCTGGACACTGCTGACTACCCAATCTGCCAGCAGCAGAGACCAACACCAAGCCCTTGATATGGCACCATTCCTAGGCGATCAGCCAGCTACTTGTAGCAGGTTGATTGCATTGGATGGCTTCCAGCATGGAAGGGGCAGCGGTTTGTCCTTACTGGAAAAACCACCACCCATGGACTTACAGAATGCCTTATCTGCTGTTACAGTGCTCCACACCGCACTGCTTCTCATCGAGGAACTCACTTCACAGCCAAAGAAGTGCAACGATGCTCATATTGCATCCTGAAGCAGCTGGTGTGATAGAATGGTGGGATGGCCTTTTGAAGCTCAATTATAGCACCAACTAGATGGCAATACCTGGCAGGGCTGGGACCAGGTGCTCCCTGCAACTTTGTATTCTGCTGGCCTATGGGTCTTAGTTCCAGAGGCAGAAATGCTTCAACCAGGAAACACAACAGTGATCCCATTGAATTGAAAGTTAGCCTTTTTGGGGCCCTCAAGCCTCAGAGTCAGCAGGCTGAAAGGGGAATAACGGCGTTGGTCGGGGTGATTGATCAGAATACTGAGGGGAAATCAGACTGCGCTCCACCATGGAGGGAAGGAACAGTGTGTCTGGGAGACGGGAGATCCTCAGGCATGTCTTGGCACTGCCATGCTCTGTGATTAAAGTCACTGGAAACCACAATAATACAATTCAGGCAGGACCTCTCATGGCCCACACCTTTCGAGAATGAAGGTTTTGGCTCACTCCACCAGTAAAGAACCATGGCCAGCTGCAGCACTTGCTAAGGGTAAGGAGATATGGACTGGGTATTGGAAGAAGGGGTTTATTAATACCAGTGACAACTACATGGCCAGTGGCAGAAATAAGGACTGTCATTGTCAGAATTTCCTCCTTGTTTTGTAACTTATATGTTTGCGTGAATATATACATGTATTAACCAAATATATTTGTTTTCTCTGTTATCTCCTTATCATGTAGCATAAAATGTAACAACTTTGTGTCAGTATTTAAGCACTGTTAATTTTACATCTTGGTATTTATGTTATGGGACATCAGGAGAAAAGTGACTATCCCTCAAGGACTTTACCAACTCTTTTGGGAAAGGAATTAGTGTGTTTTTGGTTCTATGTAGGACAGTTGTATCAGATTAGGCAGAACTGTGATCCGATTGTATTTATTGGAGATTAAATATAGTTGAAGATTTGTATGGATGCTAAGTTGACAAAGAGTGGACTTGTGGGGTTAATTTCATGCATCAGCTTGACCGGGCTAAGGGAAGCCCAGGTAGCTGGTAAATATTCTTTGTCCATGGGAGGGTGTCTCCAGAGGACATTAGCATTTGAACCGGTGGAGAGGATCTGCCCTCACCAATATGTGCCAGCGTCATCAAATCCACCCAAGGCCCGGATAGAACTGAAGGGCGGAGGCAGGGCACATCGTCCATCTCCTCTTGAGCTGGGGCAACCGCCTTCTCCTGCCACCGGACCTCAGTGATGCTCGTTCTCTGGCTTCAGACTCAGGTGGAGTCACTCCACTGGCCTTCCTGGTTTTCCAGCTCACAGGCAGCAGCCCTTGGGGCTTCAGACCTCTTGGCCTCTATAATTTTGTGAGTCAATTTATGTAACAAATCTCTTCATTTATACACACACACACACACACACGGCACAGACATACACAGTCACATGTTGCTTAATAATGAGGATGTGTTCTGAGAAATGTGTGGTTAGGTGATTTCGTCTTCTGCAAGCATCACAGAGGTCACTCACAAACCTGGACAGTACCACTTGCCATGCGCTGGGGCTGCAGGGTGCAGCCTATGGCTCTTGGGCTATTAACCTGTACAGCGTGTGACTTGTGCTGAACACAGTAGGTGACACAATGGCAAGTAATGGCATATCTAAATATAGAGAAGGTACAGTAAAAACATGGCATAGAAGATTAAAAATGGCACACTGGCGCAGGGCTGTTCCCAAGAATGGAGTTTGCAGGACTGAAAGTGGCTCTGGGTGAGTCATGAATGAGTGTAGGTGACTGTGAAGGCCGAGGACATTAGTGTACACTACTGTAGACTTTATAAACACTAAATGTATTAAAACTTTTTTATATCTTAAATAATAAATTAATCTTATCTTACTGTACCTTTTTTATTTCATCCACTTTGTAATTTTTTAACGTTTTGACTCTTGCAATAACTTAAAACACAAACAAGTACAGGTGTACAAAAATGTTTTTTAAAGATCTTTATTCCATAAGATTTTCTCTATTAATTTAAAATTTTTTTTTTACTTTTTAAACCTTTTTGTTAACAAGTAAGGCATGAACACACACATTAGCCTAAGATCAGGACCATCAAGACGTCACTAAGCCATAGAGGCTTTCCGCTGCGTTATAATCTTATGGGATATAGACCTTGTGTGTGAGGGCCGTGCTTGGAATCACTGAGATGCAGGCAGGACTGTGTGTGTGTCCTGCTGGTTCTGTGTCTCTGGGGAACCCTAAGCCACCCTAAGCCACTGCCCACACGGGTCCTTATGGACCAAGGCTCCGTCACCCACGCACATTCGGGGTGGGGTAGTTCGTGCCGCGGTAACAAAGCATCTGAGCATCTAACCGGTGGAAACCCAGTGCGGTCTATTGCTCTTTCCTGGCGGCTGCTGCGCGGGTCTCAGGCTGGGGATGCCGCCCTGGCAGCCTGGGCTCGGGGTGGCCTTGGCGGGAGGGGCGTGGCGGTCCACACCCCGCGCTCCGTAGCTCACCCTTTTCCGTGTCGGTGGCACAGGCGCCTGGAGGGCCGTGGTAGCCCCGCGCGACGGCTGCTGAGTCTCCTGGCTCCCGGGGCCTAGGCGTGCGCGGTGACCCCGCCAGGCCGTGCCACGGAGCCCCCTCGCCGCTGTCCTCGCTGCTCAGCCTGCAGGCCGAGGACCCTGGACTCACTCGCGCTGGAAATGCGCGTAGGCCCCCCTGGTGCACCTGCCGTCTGGGCAGCCGGGAGGGCGCACGGACCCAGGCCGCGGCTCCCACCCACGCTCGCTCACGGCTACGGCCCCGGGCGCTGCGGGACCCCAGACCCCGCGGAGAGGGCGCCGCCTCCCCCTGCACAGCCACGCCTTCTCTGCCTCCAACCGGGCCCATCCTCGGCGCCTGAGCACCCAGCCCGGCCTCGCTAACCCCACTGCTGAGGGAGGGACAGCCCCCGCCCTCCCCGCCCTCCTCCGGCCCCCCGCCCAGAGCCTTCTCCGTCCCGGCTCTTCCCGCAGCTCCCAGGGCTCCTCTCCACAGGGGACCAGGCAGCCGCACAGCTTACCCCTCCCTGTCCCACCGCCTTTCCAGCCACGCCCTGCTCCTCCCCTTCCCTCCGCAGTTCCCTGGATCCTGGGGCTCCCCTGCGCCCTGAGCCTCTTCCCCAAGGCGGCGCCGGCCTCCTGCTGCACCCCCGACCGTCCTCCCCACTGCCTCCCCGCCAGGCCCTTCCTGGAAGCCTGGGGCTTCCCTGGCCTTTTCCCCCACCCCACACTCTCTTGGGTTTCCCCGTCCCTCTGGCCACTGCTTCCTGTTCACTGGGGACAAACTCTACGTAGGCCGCTCCCCAGGACCGCCGTGGGCCTCACCCCTCTCTGGTCCCTAAGACACCGCCTGGTCAGGGGGTCTCCCTTCTCTCCGCACCGCCCCTTCCTCTTGCCCTCCAGACCAGGTCCAGCTGGCTATTCTAATTTCTTTTTGCTGTTCAGGCATTTGTTTAAATTATGGCAGGAGCACATGACCTCGAGCCTGGGGGGCGCCAAGCATGCCGAGGTATCTAGACACAAAGCAGGGCGGGCTGCATCTCCAACCCCGCCCCACCGTCTGGACTGCTTTCTTTACATGGATCTGCACACGTGTGTACATACGAAATAAAATACACAGTTTTGTCTAGCGATGCTGCTTTTTCACAAATGGAGTCATACATATTTCATGCGTTGTCTGCAACTTGCTTTTTACATTTAACACGATGTCCCGGGAGTTTTCCACATGGGCCCACATAACTCGACCTCATTTTCTTTGATGGCTGCAGAGGCTTCTGTCCTGTGGGCGATGCTGCTGTGTAACAAGCTCTCCTCTGCCGGAGAAGAATTAAGGTGCTGCTCTTTTCTTCCCCTTCTAATTCTTTTTTTTTTTTCTATTACCAAAATGACTGCAACTAGCATGGCTGTGGATGATTCTTCTGTGTTCAGGCAGGCGTCCCCGACTACAGCAGAGGCCGCAAAGAGGCTTTCTCTGCTCTTTCATGGTGGACATTTCCATATTGTTTTCTGAGAAGGTTGTAAAAAGTATTCACCACCAGCCGCGCAGCCAAATACCTGTTTTTCTTACACTTTTATCATTGTTAGAAGGTTTAATCCTTATCTTCCCCACCCCCCAGTTTTATGGGTGAAAAACAATTTCTCATTATTACTCTCATCAACATCTTTGATTTCCAGTGAAATCAAGCATTCTTTATATTTGTGTTTGTAGATCTTTAGATGTCTTTCCTTAATCCACATAATTTACCTGTGTTTGTGACTTGGAAATCTCCCTTGATTTTGTCCCCTGGAAGCCTGTTTGGTTTCCAGCCTGTGTTGCATCGTCCACCCTGCCCTTTCCCTGGGATGTGCCTGTCCCAGTGTACCTCACTGCACGGAGGTGCATCTGTTTCTTTCTGGGATCTCTAACTTGAACCTGGTCTGCAAGACCAGTTTTCATTGTTCCCCCCGCCGCCCCCGGAAACCATGTTTACCAAGCATATTATTTTCCAGATGAATTTGAATTTCAGTCTGTGCATTAAATTCCATAAAAGATGTAATTGCAGTTTGACTGGGATTCCATGGCGCATCTCGATCACTTTGGGAGACCATTGACATCTTTATAACGTGAATTTTCTCATTCAAGAAGAATATGTCTCTCCATTTACTCAGAAAGTTTCTTTTGTGTCTGCCAATAAAGTTTTAGTTTTCCTTGCACAGGTTTTGTGTGCATTTTTGTTCTTCCAACCACACTGTCTTTAATTTACACTCCCATTTTGGGAGTGTAAATTAGTTCAACCATTGTGGAAGACAGTGTGGCGATTCCTCAAGGATCTAGGACCAGAAATACTATTTGACCCAGCAATCCCATTACTGGGTATATACCCAAAGGACTATACATCCTTCTACCATAAAGACACATGTACACGTATGTTTATTGCGTTACTGTTCACAATAGCAAAGACTTAAAACCAGGCGCGGTGGCTCTCGCCTGTAATCCCAGCACTTTGGGAGGCCAAGGCGGGCGGATCACAAGGTCAGGAGATCGAGACCATCCTGGCTAACACAGTGAAACCCCATCTCTACTAAAAATACAAAAAATTAGCCAGGCATGATGGCAGGCGCCTGTAGTCCCAGCTACTCGGGAGGCTGAGGCAGGAGAATGGCATGAATCCAGGAGCTGAAGCTTGCAGTGAGCCGAGATCACACCACTGCACTCCAGCCTGGGCGACAGAGCAAGAGACTCCATCTCAAAAAAAAAAAAAAGCATTTCTATTTCTTCACATCCTCTCCAGCATCTACTGTTTCCTGACTTTTTAATGTATACTGAAAGTTACAATGTTAGTAGATTTCAAATGTCGTAAGTCCTTGAATTCCTAGACTAACCTTCCTCCAGGTTCCAGCTCCTCAAGGCTGGCTCCTGCTTCCCTTAGCTGGTGTTCCCTCCTTGGAGATGGCCTGGCTTCTGTGGATAGATGGACAGATGGATGGATGGAGGGCCCCAGCAGCTCCCCAGCCAGCTGTCAGCTCACTATGGAGGAGGGCTGGTGTCTGTATTTCCCACCTACAAGTTAATACTTTTCTATCACATGCTTGCATCCACCAACAATATTTTATGTGCCTTAAAGTTGACGTAAATGGCAAAATAGTATGAAGATTGTTGCAACTTGCTTTTTTCACTCACATCAAGTTTTGGAAATTTATCTATATTGATAGACATCAATTCAGTGTGTTTCTGTTAACTGGAGAAGAATGCTCCATCACGTCAATGAGGTATAGATTACTGATCCTTCCCCACTCAGGAACTTGTAAATGAGTTCTGCTTTCCCACCACACCATGAGCAGCCTTGCTTGTGTCTGCTGGTGCCGTGTGCAGGTGTCCTTGGGCCAGGTCACTGCAGGAAGAGCCCCTGGCTTGTGGGAATGTGTGTTGTCAGCTTTCCACGCTAGCTTTTAACAGTGCCTGGCACTTTATAAATGTCCAATAAGTATTAACCATTAGCAATATCATTACCATTATTATTAAGTATTGCTGTGTTGCTGCCCAAAGTGGTTATACCAATTTACACTCCTTCCAGCAACAGACGGAGTTTCCATTTCCACAGATTCATGGCAACACTCAGTAGTATCAGACTTATTAATTTTTTACACTCTAATGGGTGAAAAATGGCATCTAGTTGTTTTAATTTGTGTTCTCAGTGTTAGCAGGGATGTTCAGCCTCTTTTCACATATTTATTGCCCATTGTTTTCTCCTGCTATTTATTGTTTCTTATCATTTGCTCATTTTTCCATTGGGTCACTTGCCTTTTTCTTATTGATTTTCAGAGTTATTTATGGATCTGGGTAGCGATACTTTATTGGTCATGTGGATTGCAAATATATCCTCTCAGACCGAGGCTTGTAAATTTTTTGGCTTTGTTGATGGTGCCTTTCTGAACAGAATTTTAAATTTTAATGTGTCTGATACCTCAAACTTTCCCTCATGTTTTGTGATATTGGTATCAACTCATGTTATCTTTTACAGCTTTGTATTCTCACGTTTAGGTGTTGGCCTACCTGTGATTCATTTTTTCTTAATGAATTTGTTTTCTGTTGCTCCAGCACCGCATGCCAAGTCGTGAGCCCCTTCCTTATTGAGGGGTAATGCCCCCATCATATATCAAGTTCACATATAATCATGGGTCTTTTTATAGCTGTAGCTTCAGTTTCATTATTTTATTTACCCATCCCTGAACCATATCATACTCTCTTAAGACTTGTAGCTCTATAAAATAAGTCTCGATATCCTTTTGTTCTCTTACTGTTATATTTAGGAATGTCTTGGCTATTTTTGGCTCATTGCTCTTGTATGTTACTTTTGTAAATCAGCGTGAAAAACTAATTTTGGAACAAGATTTTGGAAATACACTTAATCTTTACATCAATGTAATTGTAGTTTTCATCATGATTGAGTCTCCCCATTCATGAACATGGTACATTTCTCTGTTCACTTAGGTCTTCTTTCATGCCTTCCAACAAAGTTTACCCATTTCCTCCTATCAGAAAGCTCTT
Source organism: Colobus angolensis palliatus (assembly GCF_000951035.1). NCBI lineage: Eukaryota > Metazoa > Chordata > Mammalia > Primates > Cercopithecidae > Colobus > Colobus angolensis. Next base: position 1,163,093 of record NW_012116488.1, read on the forward strand.
GCACATCATTACACATATCTTTAGAAACCTTGTGGGTTTTTTCACTGTTAACAGAATCTTATATTACTCATCTAATTTTTGCTAGTAATTTTTATGCTGAATTTATATCCTGGAATTCATTGAGCTCTCTAGTTAATTCTAATCGCTGTCTCTAGATTATCTTGAATTTCCTCTTCAAAAATGCTCTGCAAACAGTAATAGCTTAGTTTTTTTTCCTTCCTAGACCCTGTAATGATGTTTTCTTCTTCTCACAATGTGCTTCTAGGCTCTCTAGCCCAATGAGGCATAAAAATGGAGCTGATTTTACAGCAGTGCTGAATTTTACAATTAAAGGTAATATTGTCTATAGGGTTTAATCATCTTCATCAGGATAAGAAAATTTTTTCTGTATTCTTAGTTTAAGAGGCTGTTGTTCCCCTTAAATCTAAGTTAGTGTTTGTTTTCTATAAGGTTTTTAGCTCAGTAGTATTTTTTACCTGCATTAGTAGTTATCAGTATTATTATTTTACACATTCAGTGCTCCTTTAGATTTGCCTGTATTATCTTGCATTTTCTTTGCTTATCCAAGTTTCATGTATCTTATTCCATCTTCCCAGGTTCAATTTACTTTGGTCAAAGTATACCTCTTAGTGCGGTGTTGTGTGTAGGTCTTCAGTGGGACAATCTCTCTGGATGTTTTGGTTCTAAAAGTCTTCATTTCATCCATTCTGTCAGCTCTCTTTTCCCTCCGTTGATTGTTTCCTTTGGTGTACTGAAGCTTTTTAGTTTTATATAATCTCATTTGTTTATCTTTGCTTCTGTTGCCTGTGCTTTGAGGTCTTATTCATACAATCTTTACTGAGACCAATGTCGTAAAACATTTTCCCTGTGTTTTCTTCTGGTAGTTTTTATAGTTTCAGGTTTTACATTTAAGTCTTTGATCCATTTTGAGTTAACTTTTGCATAGGGTGAGAAATATTTGCAAACTATTAATCCAACAAGGGATTCATATCTAGGATATACAAGGAATTCAAACATCTCAACAGCAAAAAAAAAAACAAAAAACAAAAAAAAACAAAGAAAAACAATTAAAAATGGGCAAATGATTTGAACAGATAGTTCTCAAAAGGACATGCAAATGGCTAACAAATATATGGAAAAAGTTCAATATCACTAATAATCAGATAAATGCAAATGAAAACCACAGTGAGGTATCATCTCACCCCAGTTGGAATGGCTATTGTCAAAATACAAAAAATAACAACTGGTGAGGAGGTGGAGAAAAGGAAATTCTTATACACTATCAGTGGGAATGTAAACTAGTGCAGCCACTATAGAGAACAATATAGAGTTTCAAAAAACCAAAAATAGAACTAGCATATAATCTCTCAGTCCCACTACTGGGTAAATAGCCAAAGGAAAGGAAATCAGTACATCCAAGAGTTGTCTGCACTCCCTGTTCATTGCAGCACTATTCACAATAGCCAAGCTATGGAATCAACCCAAGTGTCCGTCAACAAATGAATGGCTAAAGAAAATGTAATTTCACACACACACACACACACACACAGAGTGAAATAGTATTCAGCAATAAAAAATGAAGTCTTGTCTGCCATGGCAACATGGATGAGCCTGGAGGACACGGTGTTAAGTGAAATGAGCCAGGAACAGAAAGTTAAACATGTTCTCACTCATATGTAGAAGCTAAAAAGTTGATCTCATAGAAGTAAAGAGTAGCACCCAGGTTATTAGAGACTGGAAAGAGAAGGGGGATATAGGGAGAGATTTGTTAAAGGACACAAAATTGCAGTTAGGAGGAATAAGTGTAATGTTTTATAGTACTGTGGGATGACTACAGTCAGCAATATGTATTTTCAAATAGCTGAAAGAGAGGATATTGAATGTTCCCAACACAAAAAACGATCAATATTTTACATGATAGATATGCTAATTATCCTGATCTGATGACTATACATCATATGTATAGAAACATCACATAAATACATACAATATTGTGTGTGAATTTCTTAAAATAAGTAATTTTTAAATGCATTCATTTTGTACTATCTCTTGAACACTGTTCAGCAGGGCATAGATTCCATATTGATGATTATATTCATAGCACTTAGAATATATTGTTCCACTGTGTGTGGTCATGATTGTTGCAACTGTGAAGTTTGCTCTCAGTCTAATCCGAGTGTCTTTATAGTTATAACCTTTTAAAAAGTGCTTTTAGTGTTTATCTTTTTCTTTGATAATTTACAATTTAATTTTAGTATTTCTTTTTAAAACAGTGTTCTGAGGGATGATTGACATACAACAAATCGCACATATTGAAAGTGCAAAATTTGATGCATTTGATGTGTGTTTATGCTTGTGAAACCATCACTACAGTTAAGATAATAAACATATCCATCACCCCAGTCTCTACTTGTGCCCTTTGTAATCCTTCCCTCCAATTCTCCACCCTCAGCCTGTCCCGAGGCAACCACTGATATACTTTCAGTTATCATAGGTTAGTTTGCACTTTCTATAATTTTATATACCTGGAAGCATAGTGTATGTCCTCATACTTTTGTGGGGTCTGGCCTCTTTCCTTCAGCAAAATTATTTTAAGATTCATCCATGTTTTTGGCAGTGTCAACAATCCATTTCTTTCTATGGCTGAAGAGTCTTCAATTTTATGAATACACGCAATTTGTTAATGCATTCACGAGTTGATGAACATTTGGATTGGTTCCAGCTTTTGGTTATTACAAATAAAGCTGTTATAAACATTTGCATACAAACCTTTATATAGACATATGCTTTTATTTCTCTAGGAGCGGAATGGCTGGATCATGTGGTAGGTGTATTTAGCTACTTAATAAACTGCCAAACTGTTTTCCAAAGTGGTTGTGCCATTTCTACTTTCCCGTCAGCAATGTAGGAGGTTTCTAATTTCTCTGCATCCTTGCCATCACTTGGTATGTCAGTCTGTTTAATTTTACACATTCTAGCAGGTGCATAGTGGTATCACCTTGTGGTTTCAATTTGCATCTCTTTATTGAATAATGATATGAAGCATCTTTTCATGATCATACTTGCCATCAATATTTCCGTTGGTGAAGTGTCTTTTCAAATCTTTCGTTCCTCTTTTTTTTTTTTGAGACGGAGTTTCGCTCTGTTGCCCAGGCTGGAGTGCAGTGGCGCAATCTCCGCTCACTGCAAGCTCCGCCGCCTCCTGGGTTTACGCCGTTCTCCTGCCTCAGCCTCCCTAGAAGCTGGGACTACAGGCGCCCACTACCACGCCTGGCTAATTTTTTTGTATTTTTAGTAGAGACGGGGTTCCACCGTGTTCGCCAGGATGGTCTCGATCTCCTGACCTCGTGATCCGCCCATCTCGGCCTCCCAAAGTGCTGGGATTACAGGCGTGAGCCACCGCCCCCAGCCTTGTTCCTCTTTTTATTGGATGTTTGAATTTTATTATTGAGGTTCGAGAGTTTTATATGTTCTGCATAGAAGTCTTTTACAGATATGTGATTTAAAAATACAGTCTCTTGATCTATGTCTTTTCATTCTCTTAACAGTGTATTTTGAAGAGTGGAAGTTTTTAATTTTGATGAAGTGCATATTATCAATTTGTTCTTTTGTGAATTATGCTTTTGATGTTGTATCCGAGGTTGCAAAGATTTCTGTTCTATTTTCTTTTAAAAATTTTATAGTTTAAGGTCTATGACTCGTTTGAATTAAAGTTTGTATATGCTGTGAGGTATGAATCAAAGTTCACTTTTTTGGGGATTCAGCATCATTTGTTGAAAAGACTATACTTTCTCCATCGAATTGTCTTTGTACTTTTGCCAAAAATCCATTGGCTCTATATATGTGGTCTATTTCTGGAATCTCTATTGTGTTTCATCGATCTACTTGTCTATATTTATGGCAATACCATACTGTTTTAATATAGCTTTACATTTAGCCTTCAAATCAGATAAATAAGTCCTCCAACTTTGTTCTTCTTTTGCAAAGTTATTTTCACTGTTCTAGGTCCTTCATTTATTTTCCATATAAAACATAAAGTTCAATTATTGATTTTCATTTTTAAAATCCTTCTGGAATTTTGATTGAGATTCCACTGATCCGTAACTCAACTTGGGAGAATTGATAGCTTAACAACTTCAAGTCTTCCTATCCATGAACATGGTACATGTTCCATTTAGTTAGGTCTTCTTTAATTTCTCTCAGCAATGTTTTGTAGTTTAAAATGTACAAGTCTTACACATGTTTTATTGGTTTATGGCTAACAATTTTATATTTGTTAATGGTATTGGAAATGATAACATTTTTAAAATTTCAATTTCTGATTGCTTGTTATATGTAAAAATATCATTAGTTTATGTATATTAATCTAGAACTTTGACACTTTGCTAACTCACTTACTAGTTCTAGTAGCTTTTATTTCATGGATTCCATGGGCTGGTCTACACAGATGATAAGGAAAGTGTTGCTCTGTCCAATCTAGTTGATTTATTTCTTTTTCTGGCCTTATTTCATGAGATAGAACCTCCAGTACAATGTTTAATAAAAGTAGTGAGAGTAGGTATCTTTACCTTGTTCTCAATTTTAGGAAGATATAGATTTTTGTTGTTGTTGTTGTTATTTGTGTAGATGGCCTTTATTCTATAAGGACTTTTGATTTTTTTCTCTGGTTTTCTGAGGGTTTGTAATCATGACTCAATGTTGGGTTTTACTAAGTGCTTTTTCTATTGAGATGATCATGTGCATTTTTCTTTTTAGTCCACTACTACGATAAAATTCATTTATTGATTTTCAAATGTTAAATCAACTTTGTCTTCCTGAGATAAACTACACTTTGTCATGATGCAGATAAACTAGATTTGCTAAAATTTTGGTAAGAATATTTTCATCATTGATTCTTAGGTCTGTTTGATTTAGTAGGAAAGTAGAGTTCTCTTCATTGAATAAAAAAAGTACCTCTTCATTTTCATTGTCTGGAAGGATTTGTGTAGAATTGTTATTTTTTCCTTAAATATTGTTAGACTTCACCATGAAAACCACCTGGGCCTATAGTTTTTTTTTTTGTCATTGGGATTTTAATAAAAAACTTGATTTTGTTATTAGATACTCATGTTATCTATTTCTTCTTGAGTGAACTTTGATAGTTTATGGCTTCTAAGGGATTTGCTTATTTCATCTAAGTTATCAAATTTATTAGAAAAAAGTGGCTCACAACAGTCCATTGTTTCCTTATAATGACTGCAAATATTTGGTGACCCCCACCCTTTCATTCCTGATATTGGTAATTTGTGCCTTTTTACCTTTTTCTTCATCAACTGACTAGAAGTTTAACAATTTAATTGATAGTTTAAAGTGATTAGCTTTTACTTTCTTGGATTTTTCTTATAATTTTTACTTTTCTCTTTCATTGATTTCTGTTATTTTTATTATTTTCTTTTTCAGCTTACGTTGTGTTTAATTTGCTCTTCTCTTTTCAGTTTCTTAAGCGAAAACGTAGGTCACTGATTTGAGACCTTTCTTTTTTGTGATAACATGGGTTCTTAGTGCTTAAATTTGCCTCCAAGCATACATTAGCTGCATCTCCCTGATTTTGATATGTTGTGTTTTCATTTTCAACTCAAAGAACTTTCCAATTTCTCTTTTGATTTCTTATTTGAGAGATATAGTTTGGTTCTGTGTCCCCACCCAAAATGTCACCTTGAATTGCAACCCCCATAATTTCCAGGTGTCAAGGGTGGGACCAGGTGAAGGTAATTTAATTATGGGGGTGGTTCCCCCATGTTGTTCTTGTGATAATAAGTGAGTCTCATGCAATCTGATGTTTGTGTGTGTGTGTGTGTGTGTGTGTGTGTTTTCAACCATTAATGTCCACCCTTTAATGTCCCCACAAGGGCCAGGCCCAGGCAGAACCCATCCCAGCACCCCCACCTACACTCAGAGACCAGCGGTGGGGGCCGAGGATCACCCAGCCGCTGGAGGGCCACACACAGGGTCCATTGCTTTTTTTGCAGTCCCCCAGCTAGACCCTCTCCCGAAAGCCGGCACTGTGGACCCCGGAGCCTGGGTTCCTTCTGCCCTGGAAGTTGGGGAAGTCCTGGATCAGCAAGGATGGGCGCAGGCGTCCTCTCCATTGTGTGCGTGTGTTGGGGGTATATGTAGATGTGTAATGAATGTGCGTGTGTACACGTAGATAAGGGTGAATTCTGCATGCACTGGCTTCCTGAGGTCTGTACAGGAAGTGGCTCTGTGCCCCACGCCTGGACCGCAGGTATGTTTTTTTCTGGGCCAGGAAGACCCCACCGAGAATCAGGGCTGTGGCTGCCACAGCCACATCTCCAGCCACCAGCAGGGAGTTCAAATTCTTGCAGGACCAAGGACCTCGGTCCCCAGGCCCTCACTAGCAGCCTCGTGCTCCTCCGCCCCGTCCCCAGGACCCTTGGGCTCCAGGGTTGCATCAGCACTGCTGGGCACCCTGGGGGTCGTGGGGGCCGGCTTCAGGTTGCTGTAGTTGTTGAGAAGGATGGGGTTTGCCTTGGCCGGGGTCTTCTTGGCAGTTGCCATGCTAGGGGCTGCCAGCGGCTGCTGCTTCTCAGCGGGGGCTTCCCTCTTCGAGGGCTTGGTCAAGGGGGCTTTCCCATCGGCTGCCAGGGGTACCTTGGCCTCGGTGGTGGCCTTGGGGCACCTCGGTGTCAGGCTTGGGGCTGCTGGCCGATTTCCCTCTGGACTCCGTGGTGGGCAGGGTGTATGGGACAGGCAGGTGGCTGTACCAGAGGGGCTCAGGACAGCTCGTCGCCCCTGGGCATTCTATGGGCACGTACTCCTGCCTCGCCTGGGCTGCGCACTCCTCCACGGGACGACGGCTGCTGCGGATGCAGAGGAGAGCTCGGAAGTTTCCGCAATCTGATGGTTTTACAAGGATCTGGCATTTCCCCTGCTGACACTCATTGCCTCTCCTGCCGCCCTGTGAAGAGGTGCCTTCCACCATGATTGTAAGTTTCCTGAGGCGTCCCCAGCCATGCAAAACTGTGAGTCAATTAAACCTCTTCTGTTTATAAATTACCCAGTCACGGGTATTTCTTCATGGCAGCGTGAGAATGGACTAATACATCAAGTCACGGGTTATGTAGAGGTGTGTGCTATTCAGTTGCCAAGTATTTTGAATTTCTAGATATCTTTCTGCTGTTGATTTCTAATTTAATTCCATTTTGGCTGAGAATTTGATTTGAATCTAGTCCGTTTATTGAGACTTGTTTTATGGCCTAGAATATGGTCAGTCTGGTAAATGTTCTGTGTGTCCTTGAAAAGATTGTGTATTCTGCTGTTATTGGGTGGAGGACTCTATAAATGTCTGTTAGGTCAAGGTAGTTGATGGTGTTGTTCAAGCCTCCTATTTTTTTTTTGGCCAATTTTCTATCTACATTTTTCTAATAATTACTGAGAATAGGGACTTGACACCTCTGTCTATAATTGTGAATTTATTTATTTCTATTTGCAGTGTGACCAGTTTTTGCTCCATGCATTTTGAATATATGTTATTATATGGATACAGTTTAGGATTATTATGCCCTCTTGATGAATTGACCCTCTATCGTGACATTACCTACCACTGATATTATTTGCCAGGAAATATACTTATGTTGTGATTAAGATAGTCACTCCAGCTTTCTTTTGATCATTATTAGCATGGTGCATTTTTTCTAGCCTTTTACATTGAATCTGTCTGTAGTTTTACCGTTAAAGTGGGTTTCTTGTAGTTAGCATGGAGTTGCTCTTTCCTTTTTGTCCCAATAAGACACTCTTTGCCTTTCAAGTATAGTATTTAGTTTTAATGTGATTATCGATGTGATGGGTTTAAATCTTCCACTTCGTTGTTTTCTATTTGCGTTTTTCCCTCATCTGCTTTTTTTCTTTCCTCTTTTTCCAACTTCTTTAGGATTAAATGGGCCGGGCGCGGTGGCTCAAGCCTGTAATCCCAGCACTTTGGGAGGCCGAGACGGGCGGATCACGAGGTCCGGAGATCGAGACCATCCTGGCTAACACGGTGAAACCCCGTCTCTACTAAAAAATACAAAAAAAAAACTAGCCGGGCGACGTGGCGGGCCCTTGTAGTCCCAGCTACTCGGGAGGCTGAGGCAGGAGAATGGTGTAAACCCAGGAGTCGGAGCTTATAGTGAGCTGAGATCCGGCCACTGCACTCCAGCCTGGGTGACAGAGCAAGACTCCGTCAAAAAAAAAAAAAAAAAAAAAGGATTAAATGAGTATTTATTTAGTTTTATCTTCTTTGTGGGATAATTGGTTATATATCATTTTTGTGTGTGGCTGCTTTAGGTTTTATAGGATACATCTTTAGCTTATGTTCTACCTATAAGTAATACTATACCCTTCATGTGTAGCATAAAATTCCTATAACAGTAATATTCTAGTTCCCTTGTCCCAGAGTCTGTGTTCTAGAATTATACGTTTTCTTTTTATACATGTGATCAGCCCCACAATGCTGTTATCACATTTCCTTTAGTCAATTATTTATATGTTAAAGAACTTTACTATATTTTATGTGCATTCATGCTTAAACCCACAAGTTTACCATTTCTAGTACTCTTTATTCATTTGAATGAACCTAGATTTCCATTTGCTATTATTTTTCTTCTTCATAAAAGACTTTATTTAATATTTCTTATAAGTCAGGTCTGACAGCAATGAATTCTCTTACCTCTCTTATGTCTCAAAAAGTCTTCATTTTGCTGTAGTTTTAAAGTTTTTTTTTTTCTGGGTATAGAATTCTAGACTGACAGTTTGCTTTTCCCCTTTGTATTTTAAAGGTGTTTATCCATTATCTTCTGGATTTTATTGTTTCTGATAAGAAATTTGTATCATTCTTACATTTGTACTATGTATATGTCTTTTTTTTTCTTTGCTTTTAAGGTTTTTCCTTGATTACTGGTTTTGAATAACTTGATTGTGGTGTTCCTTGCTGGAGTTTCTTCATGTTTTACCTCTACCTGGGGTTTATTTAGCATCTTGAAAAAATTTCATCATTACTTTTCCAAATATTTTACATCCCCTACTTCTCCTTCAGGACTCCAATTACACATATATTAATCCATTTGTGATTCTCCTGCAGGTCACTTTTTCTGCCTGTGTTTTATTGTAGAAAGTTTCTGTTGCTATGTTTTTAAGTTCACAAATCTTTTCTGCCAGTGTCAAATATCTTGTTAATCCCACTCAGTGCTTTTCCCATCACAAGAATTGCAGTTCTCATCAGCTGAAGTTTGGTATCAATCTTTTTTTATATCCTCCATGTTTCTCCTTAACCTGCTCATGCCTTCCTCTATCTTCTTTAACATAAGGGACATATTTAAAACAGTTGTTTTAATTTCTTTCTCTACTAATTTGTTCATGTGTTGTTTCTCAGTCTGTTTCTATGGATGGACTTTTTCTTCTCATTTGACTTGTATTTTCCTGTTTCTTTGCATGCATGTCCAGTGACCTTGACAGACATTGTGATTTTTATGTTGTTGGTTGCTGGGTATTTTTTCTTTTTTACTCCTGTAAACATGCTTGGACTTTGTTATGGGGCATTGTTAATTTTACTATTTTGACTGTTCTTTTTTGAGGCTTGTACGTCAGTTTTGATAGTTGGGACCACAGCAGCCTTTAGAGGAGGGCTCATTATGCCCCACCTGAGACATGCCCTGCCAAGTACCCTAACCATGTTTTGTGTACTATGAGATTTTGCCATTCTGGCTGGTGGAAACTTGAACTACTCCTAGCCCTGTGTCAGCTGCAGAGATTTTCCTCCCTGTTCCTTTCTGGTGGGTCTTTCCCTGGCCTTGATGCCTTCTCCATATACGTGTACTGACCAGGACTCTGTGGAAGGCTGTCAGGGAAGCTGGTGCGGAATCTGGAGCTCTCTCTCTGTGCAGCTAGCTCTCTCCTTTCCAAGCATTTTTTCCACCCAGATCCTCTGCTCCCAGGATTCTAGATGCCTTATGCTCTGGACACTCAACTCTGCTTCCTCAACTCAGGGAACCACTGGCTCTGGGCTGAGTCCTAAATACTCTCCAGGCAATAAACTGACCACCACAGGCACCATCTCTTTCACTTCCTCTCTCAGGCGTCACTCTCCTGCACTGCCTGATTTTCAGCTTATCAGCATCATTATTTTATACGTTTTACTTGGTGTCTTAGTTGTCTCAAGTGGGAGGGTAAAGCCAGTCTCTGCTACTCTAGCATGGCCAGAGGCAGAATTCTGCCCTGTATAATATTTACGTTTTAGTGGAATGCTATTTATTTGTTTTCCATTTTAAAACCCAGCAAAGAGACAAAGCGTGGAAGACTCCGTTGTAACTACGAAACAGAACTGAGCACCATAAACCTTGCCCGCGCAGAGCAGAAGGACCGCTCGTGGGCCTCAGGAGCTGAGTGATCAGTGGCTGCTGGGGGTATTCATCTTTTTCAGCTTCCATAGGAAGTGACATTTTTTCTGTCTAAAACTAAGAAATTGGGAAATGGAGGCTTGTGTTGTTTATTTAGAGTTTCTTAGGACTATTAACAAAAAGCTTAATAGCCAAAAGTGGAGCTGCCATACCCTGAGGTTGGCTCCCGAAGGCAAGTCTGTGTGTTCCTCACCTGTTACCCACAGAACCTGATGCTGAAGCCCAAGATAAACCAGCAGTCCCAGGCTCCTGACAGGTTTGACCTGGAAGATATAGAAGAGGTCATTGGGTCCAAGTTTTCCGTTTCTCATCTAGGAAAAACGAAGCCCAGGGTGGGAGGGCTCAGCCGAGCTCACACATAAAGAAGTCACAAAGCTCTGGCTCCCCAAAACCTTATTCAAGATTTCCTCCAAAGTTTCGCCCCAAAAGGAAGGGAACTGGACTGACCCAGAGAGGACCATCTGGTGACCCCGTCAGCCAGAGTTGGTGTGAGCACAGGCATGCGTGTGCAAGTAGGCACATGAGTCTGCGCATGTGTACGTACATGTGTGCACATGCAGCATTCTACTCAGATCCATGTCCTGGCCTTGCTTTGGGAGTCCTGGCAGGACTGCAAGGGCCTCTGCTATAGACAGGGGCAGGTGTGGTGGAGACAAGCTGGAGGGAAGTGAGAACAGGCCAAGGCTCTCAGAACAGACACAGAACAGAGGTGAGGGATGATGGTGAGCGCGACTGGCCATTGTTAGTCCCTTGCAGGAACAAGAGGGGCTGGGCCTCCCTCACCACCTGCCCATGGGAGCTGCGGAATTAACAATTGGACAGAGTGGGTGTGAACTCATTTTACTCCAATCCCACTGTGACTATTGAATAGACCAGACCCTGTAGCATTCCAAGGCAATCTCAGCTAGTTACTGCAGACAAAACCAACCAACCAACCAAAGTTCTGCAAAGGACTCCAGAAGTCAGTCAAATCCAAATTATCAGGGGAATCCAGGCTGAGTTTGGGGAGTGGAGGCAGGAGTGGATGGACAATGGACAGATGGCTGGGAGGTGTCGGCAAGCCTCCTGAGCCCCCACACACTGCACAGTGGTGGCAGGGCAGGTACTGCCTACTTCCCAGGTTACTGAGGGTCCATGTCACCAAGTGAGAGGAGGCATCATCCCTGAAAGCAGCTTTGGGAGCCCCCTGGCATCAGTGAGGGTGTCAAAAAGGCCAGAGGGGCAGGAAGGGAAGGGGCCCCAAGCACAGCAGGGCATCCAGGGACATACAGGCCTGTGATAGGTTCAGACCTTCAAGAGGGAGCAGAGTGACATGCAGAACCAGGAGCATGGAGGGAGCTCAGGAACTGGACAGGAGGCTGGACCTGCAGGGACCTGGGGACCTGAAGCCAGCATCCAAGGGACAGCCGAAGAGAGCCAGAGCGGCTCCTGGAGGCCAGAGCTCCTGAATGAAGGAGTCTCGTTAGCCTCTGAGGGAAAGCCAAGGTCATGCAGGACCATAGGTCCATTCGTTCAATCGTTCATTTATTCACACACTCATTCACTCCTCCCCCACTCATTTGTCACCCACTCACTCATTTATTATTCCTTCTTCTTTCCACACACAGTCGGGAAAAATGCTGCTTCGTGACTAGTCATCTGCCCAGCACTGTGCTAGCCACACATGGCTTTATTTCACCCTGATCACAATTTTAAGAGAAGCTACAGTAATCCTGCCATTTACAAATGTGGAAACCTAGGCTCATGGTGCCAGCCGTTCTCTCCTCCCCCCATCCCACCGTTCCTCAGGACACAGATCCCAAGTGCTGGAACCCAATTGGAAGGGGCTTCTGCGGGTCTTAGCGTGCTCAGCAAGGCAGGATTATAACATTTAAAAGTCAAGACGGAAGCTCTTGGTGTTCCCAAAGGTGAGCTCTTTCCCAGAAGACTTGGCACCAAGGCCTGGCTGGGGAGCAGTTGGAGTCTGTGTCTGCAGAAATCAACTGCCCTGGCCTGGGCCAGGGGATGGGGGTGCTGGCATCCCTGCATCTCTGATCCAGCAGAAGAGGGAGCAGGCAGTACCCAGTGTGGAGAGAGGCGGAGTGGCCCCGGAAGACCTTCAAGGCCATGGCAGAGAAGAGATGCTAGACACTTCCAGCCCCAAGTCCCAGGGGGACCTCCTGCCCTGAGCCCACAGGGATCTCCTGCCAGCATTGTGGGGAATCCAAACAGGTGTCAAGGTGCCTAGGCAGGAAAGGGTTAAAGAAGGGCTGAAAAATGTAATTTACATGCAGAAGTCTCTCTATCCTTCCCTCCAGACAACCCAAGGCTTGTGCAAATCAATCAATATTTAATGAAAACATTTCCCTCTGACATGGAGGGAGGCAGGTGGTGGCCTGGCTTTCTTCTGCACAGGGAACAGACAGGAGCTTCAGTTTGCAGGGCCTTGGTACACCTTTGGGGTTGATTCCTCCTGGGCTAATGCCCGTCCCACTGTCTTGAAGGATGCCCCATCTCCTCTGATCCTGGGTTCATTCTTCCCCCTTTCTCCCAGACCCAGCTGCCTTGGAAATGGGAAGCTTCCTCCTTGTGCACTTGAACAACCCAGGCGCCTGCACCATGCCACGAGCACTTAGTGCATACCCACTGTGGGAATGTTGAAATGCGTGAGTGGGTAAGTAAGCGAGTGGGTGAATGTGCGAAGAATTGAGTGAGTGAATGGGTGAGGGGATAAATGGATACATGGGGGAGTGGGTGAATGGGTGAGTGGCTGAATGAATGAGTAGGTGAATGGGTGAACAAGTGAACTGGTGAATGGGTGAGTGGTGAATGGATGAATGGGTGAACAGGTCAAAGGGCGAATTGGGGAATGGGTGAGACCGTGACTGAGTGAGTGCATGAATGAGTGAATGGGTGAACAGGTGAATGAGTGAAGGAGTGAATCTGTGAATGGGTGAATAGGTGAATGGGTGAATGAGTGGGTGGGTGAATGAGTGGGTGGGTGAATGAGTGGGTGGGTGAATGAGTGAGTGGGTGAATGGGTAAATGGGTAACTGGTGAATGAGATGAGTGAGTGGGTGAATAAGTGAGTGGGTGAATGGGTGAGTGGTGAATGAGTGAGTGGGTGAATGGGTGAGTGGTGAATGAGTGAGTGGGTGAATGGGTAACTGGTGAATGAGATGAGTGAGTGGGTGAATGAGTGAGTGGGTGAATGGGTGAGTGGTGAATGAGTGAGTGAGTGAATGGGCGAATGAGTGAGTTGGTGAATGGGTGAATGAGTGATTGGTGAATGGGTGAATGAGTGAGTGGGTGAATGAGCGAATGTGTGAGAGGGTGAATGAATGAGTGGGTGAAGGAGTGAGTGGGTGAATGAAGGGGTGAAGGGGTGAATGCGTGAAAGGGCAAAAGGGTGAATGGATGAATGCATGAATGAGTGAGTGAATGGGTGAGTAGTGAGTGGGTGAATGAGTGAGTGGGTGAATGAGTGGATGAATGAGTGAGTGGGTGAGTGAATGGCTGAGTGAGTGAATGGGTGAGTGGGTGAATGACTGAGTGAGTGGTGAGTGGGTGAATGAGTGGGTGAGTGGTGAATGGGTGAGTGAGTGGATGAATGAGTGGGTGAGTGAGTGAATGAATGAGTGGGTGAATGGGTGAGTGGGTGAGTGGGTGAATGGGTGAATGAGTGAGTGAGTGAATAGGTGGGTGACTGGGTGAAAAGGTGAATGGGTGAGTGGGTGAATAGGTGAACGAGTGAGTGGGTGAATGGGTGAATGAGTGAGTGAGTGAATAGGTGGGTGAGTGGGTGAAAAGGTGAATGGGTGAGTGGGTGAATAGGTGAATGGGTGAGTGGGTGAATGGGTGAGTGGGTGAGTGAATGGGTGAGTGGGTGAGTGAGTGAATGGGTGAGTGAGTGAATGGGTGAGTGGGTGAGTGAGTGAATGGGTGAGTGGGTGAGTGAGTGAATGGGTGAGTGGTTAATGGGTGAGTGAGTGGGTGAGTGGGTGAATGAGTGAGTGAGTGGGTGAGTGAGTGGGTGAGTGAGTGGGTGAGTGGGTGGGTGAGTGAGTGGGTGGGTGAGTGGGTGAGTGAGTGGGTGAGTGAGTGGGTGGGTGAGTGAGTGGGTGGG